>NC_133332.1:58922716-59222716 GCF_042186555.1 Aquarana catesbeiana
CAGTTTGTAAGGTGGATGAGTCTGGCAGCCGCATTCATGATGGACTGAAGGGGGGATAGTCTATTTAAAGGTAAGCCAATGAGGAGTGAGTTGCAGTAGTCAAGGCGAGAGATAACCAGGGAGTGAATCAGGAGCTTTGTGGTTTCACTGGTTAGAAAGGGACATAGTTTAGAGATGTTGCGGAGGTTGAGGCGGCAAGCTTTGGAAAGTGATTGGATGTGGGGCTGAAAGGAGAGTTCAGAATCCAGGATAACACCTAGCACCCTGACATGTGGGGACGGGTGGATTGTTTTGCCATTGCTCTTGACAGAGAAGTCAGGGGAAGAGGCACGTGGGGGAGGAAATATTATAAGCTCGATTTTGGACAAGTTGAGTTTGAGGAAGTGGTGTGACATCCATACAGATATGTCGGTTTGTAAGTTAGTGATGCGTGAGGAGACTGATGGAGTGAGTTGAGGGGGGAGAGATAGATTTGTGTGTCATCAGCATAGAAATGGGACGAGACAGGGCTGCCCACTCTCACCCTTACTTTTTGCCCTATCCCTAGAACCCTTCTTATGCCATATAAGTTTGAATCCAGACATCACCGGAATTGAGATTGTGCCCAACATAAGGTTTCGGCATACGCCGATGATCTGATGTTCTCACTCACAAATCCTACCATATCCATCCCAAACCTGCTACGGGAATTTGCAAATTATGGCAAACTTTCCAATCTAAAAATTAACCTTTCAAAGTCGGAGGCAATGGGTGTCGGGATAACTCAGCCACAACTTATGCACCTCCAATCTAGTTTCAATCTAAAATGGACCAATACAGCCCTGAAATATTTAGGCACGTCAATCCCTCAAAACTTCTCTAAACTATATGAACTTAACATCCTGCCCCTTCTAAAAAAGGTTAAAACACTACTAAGTCAATGGCACACGGGACTCCATTCGTGTTTGGGCCGCTGTAATATCCTAAAAATGACCATCCTCCCCAAATTTCTGTAGCTCATGCAGGCCCTACCTATTTGGATACCTGTAATCTATTTTAAGCAAGTGCAATCAGTCTTCACAGAATTCATTTGGGCCCTAAAACGACCTAGACTCGCTAAAAAATTTCTCATCCTCCCTAAACCATACGGTGGCCTGGCACTGCCGGACATCCGCACCTATTACCACGCAATTCATCTGGGTAGACTAGTGGACTGGTGCCGACACCACAAGACTAAACTGTGGACACAACTAGAACATGCACAAAGCAGGACCCCCCTGGATAGAGCTCCATGGTGTTACACTGCATCACCAGCAGATATCAAACGACATCCTCTGATCGGCAACACTGCCAAAATAAGCGCTCTCCTCATATCCCAGGAATCTCTCTCTACCCAAAACTCCCCGCTATGCCCTATACTGGGTAACCCTCAGTTTGCCCCTGGCTTAAGTGATGGGGTCTTTCGGGGTTTAAGTGGAGCGGGCCTACACCAGTCGTCGCATTTCAGCTCCGGAGGACAATGGAATTCGATCACGGAACTCTCTGACCCCACAGGGCCGTTCCGCTTGGACTTTCTAAGATCACTTCAATTGACCCACTTCCTCAATACCATGGAGCCCCCAGTCGACAACAACCAGCCACTTACAACACTAGAAGAACTCTGTACTGACACGGGGGTACTCCCACACACTCTCTCATTGACATACAAACTCCTAATCACACCCCCCACAGATTTTGTTCCTCCGGGACTCCTCAAGTGGGAAAGAGACCTGGACCGCTAGTTTGACATTACCACAAGAAACCACATACTTAGTTTCACACATAAATCCTCCATCTGCACTAAGACTCAAGAAACCAATTACAAAATCTTATCCCGTTGGTACAGAACCAGGGTAGTCCTACACAAGTTATTTCCGACAACATCTATGTTGGCGATGTCAATCAGACAAGGGGACCCTAATACACATCTTTTGGACTTGTCCCAAAATAACACACTTCTGGCAAACAGTCCGTGAGATAGTTCAAAGATTTACTGAACGTACAATACCAGATGACCCAGCATTTTTCCTTCTGCACGTGTCGAACATACCAGAACAAACATACAAAAAATCTGTGATCCGACATTTATTGGACGCAGCCAAAGCCTGCATTCCACTAAACTGGAAATCCCCACACCCACCCTCAATTGAGCTGTGGCTCACGAAGATGGAGGAAATTTAAAAAATGGAGGATCTTATCCTCACGGCTCAAAATAGACAGAAGACATTCTCCAAAACATGGCAACTGTGGAACATGTTCTTATACTCAGATGAAGGCCAATCATTGAGAGGAAGCATCCCTCCATCTCAACCAAGAACAATATAGAGCCCATAACACAACCACTTACTGACTTGCCAAGTTGTCTACTGGAAATTTGATCACAAGCTAGATGGAAACTCATATCACTCCATACTAGTGGGGATCCTCCCCCCTACTCTCCTCCTACCCCTCCCCCCCTCATCTTATTCCCACCCTCTTTCCTTCTAACACCTTAATATCTTTTTTTTCTTTCAACTTCAACTATAACCCCCCCCCTTGGGGAAGAATATGGTGGAATCGATCTCATGAGGCCACTTGACACCACAACTATGCCTTGAAGGGTTACACATAACCCTTCCTTCAAAATGATAGATACAGTGAAAGCAAGATAAGCACTTCATAGCAGTGCTCTATGAGATACAACAGGAAACAAAGAACCCATCATCAACACATGACACAATTGCTATATCTCGTGAGGTTAGTATTATTATTTGTAGTCATGTTACAAGATGAATACCTGTTGATACATGTTATTTTCTGTGTTGCATTGTTCATTTGTGGTCCATGTGGACCTTTTTCACTATATAAATAAAAAAAAAAAAAAAAAAAATTCCCTCCAAAGTCCATGTCAGCCCTTAGCATTGGGAAAATTTACTCTTAAAGTGGTTGTAAAAAGGGATGGGCCGAACACCCCCCTGTTCGTTTCGCACCCAGAACATGCGAACAGGCAAAAAATTTGTTTGAACACGTGAACACCATTAAAGTCTATGGGGCACGAACATGAAAAATCAAAAGTGCTAATTTTAAAGGTTAATATGCAAGTTATTGCCATAAAAAGTGTTTGGGGACCTGGGTCCTGCCCCAGGGGACATGTATCAATGCAAAAAAAGTTTTAAAAATGGCCGTTTTTCTGGGAGCAGTGATTTTAATAATGCTTAAAGTGAAACAATAAAAGTGAAATATTCCTTTAAATTTCGTATCTGGGGGGGGTGTCTATAATATGCCTGTAAAGTAGCGCATGTTTCCTGTGTTTATAACAGTCCGAGAGCAAAATGACATTTCTAAAGGAAAAAAAGTCATTTAAAAGTGCTAGTGCTAGTGCCAGCTATTAATGAATTGTCGGTCCCGCAATACACATAAAAGTCATTGAAAGTCAGTGAAAAAAAAAATATGCGTGGGGTCCCCCAAAATTCCATTACCAGGCCCCCCTCCTGAACTGTACCAGGCTACATGCCCTCAACATAGGGAGGATGTCCCTATGTTGATGAGGACAGGGGCCTCATCCCCACAACCCTTGCCCGGTGGTTGTGGGGGTCTGCGGGCGGGGGGCTTATCGGAAACTGGAAGCCCCCTTTAATAAAGGGGACACCCAGATCCCGCCCCCCATGTGAACCCCGCCCCCTCTGATGCAACAGGAATCCTGCCTTGCATCAGAGGGGGGGCGGGGTCACCTGTACACGTCACTGGGAAACCCCGGCGTTTCCCCTTGTCAGAGGGGGACGGGGTCACGTGACGGGTGGCACTGCCCTCAGCTACATAAGAACTGTCAAACTGGTGCCGCGTCATTTGCTGGGTGCCTTCGGTGGAGGCAGGATCCTGTGCGTGTTCCTCACTGGAGTCGCTGGAGATCATCCATCGCTGGAGATCGAGAATTGGATTAGGAGTAGGAGCATGGATTTATTGAATTACATCGCTAGAATCTCTTTTTTATTTTTTATTTTTTTATTTTTAATAAAGTACTTGTCCCAAGCTGTCTCCTGTGGTTTTTCAACGTTTTGACACTTTCTTTTTGTGAAATGGAGGGGGTACAATGTACCCCTTACCAATTCACATGGGGGGCCGGGATCTGGGTGTCCCCTTTGTTAAAGGGGGCTTCCAGATTCCGATAAGCCCCCAGCCCGCAGACCCCCACAACCACCGGGCAAGGGTTGTGGGGATGAGGCCCCCGTCCCCATCAACATGGGGTCATCCTCACCATGTTGAGGCCATGTGGCTGGCCTGGTACGATTCAGGGGGGGCGCTCTCTCGTCCCCCCTCTTTTCCTGCGGCCTGCCAGGTTGCATGCTCGGATAAGGGTCTGGTGTGGATTTTTGGAACCCCACGCCATTTTTTTTTAAATTATGGCACAGAGTTCCCCTTAAAATCCATACCAGACCTTCAGGGTATGGATTGTTGGGGGAACCCTACGCCATTTTTTAAAAAATTTTGGCGCTGAGTTCCCCTTAATATACACACCGGACCTGAAGGGCCTGGTAATGGAATTTTGGGGGACCCCCATGCATTTTTTTTTTATTCATTTCATTAGTAGACAATTCATTAATAGCCAGCACTAGCGCTAGCACTTTTAAATGACTTTTTTTAGAAATCTTTAGAAATGTCATTTTGCTCTCGGACTGTTATAAACACAGGAAACAAGCGCTACTTTACAGGCATACTATAGACATGCCCCAGGTACGAAATTTAAAGGAATATTTCACTTTTATTGTTTCATTTTAAGCATTATTAAAATCAATGCTCCCGAAAAAACAGCCCTTTTTTAAAACTTTTTTTGCATTGATACATGTCCCCTGGGGCAGGACCCAGGTCCCCAAACACTTTTTATGACAACAACTTGCATATTAACCTTTAAAATTAGCACTTTAGATTTCTCCCATAGACTTTTAAAGGGTGTTCCGCAGCTTTTTGAATTTGCTGAGAACACCCCAAATTGTTCGCTGTTCAGCGAACGGGTGAATAGCCAATGTTCGAGTCGAACTCATGTTCGACTCGAACAGACAGCCCATCCCTAGTTGTAAAGGTTCAGATTTTTTTCCATAAAAAAACAAACATATTATACTTACCTGCTCTGTGCAAGGGCTCCTGAGTGCCGCTGCTGCAGCTATTGACACAGACAAGGGGACTCAGCCCCGTCCCCCGGCTCCCGTGTCACTGGATTTGATTGACTGCAGCGGGAGCCAATGGTTTCTGCTGCTATCAATCTATCCAATGAGGACAGGGACCGTGAATGGAGCCGCTGGGCTTGTGCACATCGCTAGAACGATCAGGTTCATGTAAGAAAAAGGGGGGCTCTGGGGGCAGCTGCAGCACATAAGGTTTTATACCTTAATGCATAGGATGCATTAAGGTGAAAAACCTTGAGACTTTACAACCCCTTTAGAGTTAATGTTTTTTTAATCTTTCTAGTATGTATTTGTTGCTTGCAGCTTACATTGTATCAAACCATGTTATGGTCACTGCTACCCAGATGTTCTTTTAACCGCTTGCCGACCGGCTCGACCCGATATACATTGGCAGAAGGGCACATACAGGCATATTAGCGTACCTGTACATTGCCCTTTATGAAGCGTTTTGTGGGCGCCCGCCGCAAGCTCCGCAGGGATACCCGTGATCGTCTCACGGAGAGGAATGCTGATGTAAACAAGCATTTCCCCGTTCTGCCTAGTGACACTGACGCTAATCACTGTTCCCTGTAATCGGGAGCGGTGATCAATATCGTGTCACACATAGCCCCTCCCCCCCCACAGTTAGAATCAATCCCTAGGACACACTTAACCCATACAGCGCCCCCTAGTGGTTAACCCATTCACTGCCAGTCACATTTACACAGTAATCAATGCATTTTTAATCTCGCTGATCGCTGTATAAATGTGAATGGACCCAAATTACCGCCAAAAGTGTCCGATCTGTCTGCCATAATGTTACAGTCATGATAAAAATCACTGATCGCCGCCATTACTAGTAAAAAAAAAAATTATTAATAAAAATGCCACAAAACTATCCCCTATTTTGTAGACGCTATAACTTTTGCGCAAACCAATCAATAAACTCTTATTGCGATTTTTTTTTTACCAAAAATATGTAGAAGAATATGTATCGGCCTAAACTGAGGAAAAAAATGTTTTTTGTTTTTTTTTGTTTTTTTCCATAAAGATTTTATTAAAGTTTTCAAACAGTAATACAGAAGGTATCATCAAAGAGATAGCTACATAGTAAAGCAGGGTATAAACAACATTGCAATACATCTCTATATATCAAAGACCATGCCTTAGTCATAATTCCTACATCAAATACATTTTAAGTGCCTGACATATGTAGTCCTATGTTTCCCCTGAGGGAGTCAAAGCATATCCATTGCTGGCATTAGTATCTCTCTAACTTTGACCACATTAGAGCAACTGGGGACACAGAGTCCCCCTGGCCATTCCAACCCGTTTCCTGTTTATTGCATGTGATATGATATGATATGGGGGGATGGGGGAACGGGCAGACCACTGAGTCCACCCACCACCCCATACCCCCATCTGTTACCTTAGATAAGGAAGAGGAAAGAAAAGGGAGATTAGAGAGGAAAAGAAAAGAAAAGAAAAGAAAAGAAAAGAAAAGAAAAGAAAAGAAAAGAAAGGGGGTGAGTATGAGGACCTGTTAGGAGAGGGGGTGGGAAACCACCGGCTACCCTTTCCAGTCGCTACCGGGCGCGCCACCTGAGACCCCCAGTTCAGAATGCTTATGTGATGTATTACCAAGGCGTGTCAAAAGTAATATGGCATGAGTTAGGTAAAAAAAAAATTATATATATTTTTGGAGGATATTTATTATAGCAAAAAGTAAAAAAATAATGCGTTTTTTTCAAAATTGACGCAATTTTTTGGTTTATAGCGCATAAAGTAAAAAAACGCAGAGGTGATCAAATACCACCAAAAGAAAGCTCTATTTGTGGGGAAAAAAGGACATCAATTTTGTTTGGGAGCCATGTCGCATGGCCGCGTAATTGTCAGTTAAAGCGACGCAGTGCGGAATCGCAAAAAGTGCTCTGGTCTTTGGCCAGCCAAATGGTCCGGGGCTTAAGTGGTTAAATGAACATTTATAATGAGCTCTGTATGGGTTGAGATTACCAGGTCCAGCAGAGCATCATTCCTAGTTGGGACCTCTATGAACTGTACCATACAATTGTTTTGTCATAGATTTATACATTTTTGCCCTTTGTAGCAGTTGTAAACTGCTGGGTGCCTTTTTTTTTCAGACCTGCAGGATAAAGCTATAATACTAGCACATTATGTGAAACCTACCTGAAAATGAGGCATTACAGCAATGCAATGTCATCCGTGGATGCCTCTTCCATCTTCACCGCGGACTCCGGCTGTGTGACTGGCCGGAGCTGCAAAGACGTCACTCCCGCGCATGCGTGGTGGAGCCGCCATTTATGGCACAGGATTCTGAAGGAATGGCCTAGTTGGCCGTTCCTTCAGTGCGCATGTGCTGATGATGTCATCAGCTGAATATATAGTAAATATCTCCTAAAAGGTGCACGTTTAGAAGATAATTACAGTACCTATAGGTAAGCCTTATTATAGGCTTACTTATAGATACAAGTAAAAGATTTAAGTTACTCCACTCAATATCAGGGTAGTTAAAACCCCCCCATTATTATCACTGTGCCAGCTCTTGCAGCCTTTCCATCTGTGTGAGGAGCTGAGTCTCCACCTCCTCATTAACACTGGGTGGCCTGTAACAAACCCCAATGATTTACTTTGAATTACGCACACCCATATGCAGTTTCACCCGTAAATTCAGCCTCATCACACTCTCCATCAACTAGTTCCTCATTCACACTCACTTTGAGATCACTTCTCATATAGAGACCAACACCACCACCTTTACATTTTCTTTTCAATATTTTTATTAGTTTTATAACAAACAACCATACATATTTACATGGTACAATCAAATGCCGATAAGGCGGATCAGATGGGTGCTCAGTACTAAATCATATATATTATCACAGTATTCAACAAAAGCATACCACTAGATAAAGTAGGAATAAGGACACCTTGCCCTAGGGAGGGTTATACTGGGATTATTACAGGAACAGGAAGACCAGATCACTCAGTCAGACTGTCCTTTGAACATTATGCCGACAACGTTGTTCAGCCAACCCATTTTGTAGCCTATTGTAATCTGGGAGGTTGATTTCTCACGCCGGGCCTTCTTTCCACCACAAGAGGATCATACTGTGGAGAAGACTGACCGGGGCAACCCCTCCTGAGAAATTACCTGGTCAGTCTGAAGGGGGAAGCATGTCTACTCAGGTCTGCTAAGAGTGATACGTTGTAGGTGTCATGTTGAGTACCGTGGTCCTGGATCCATACCTACTATTTGCTATTATATCGTTGAATCTGGCTGCCTTATATCATAACCTAACTTAATGCATAATAAGAGTATAATTGGACTTTAGCGGCCGAGAGCTGCTTGCAGTAAATCATGCCAGAGATATGTTTCATCTCCATTTGAAGAGAGAGAAGGACTAGAAACGAAGAAGGAGAGAGAAACGAGTATAAGCATCAGACGATGAAAGAGAAACCTGGAGAAGTAAATAGAAGAAGAGAAAAGAAGAGAAAAGAAAAGAAGGTCACCTAGAGGAAAATGAAGGAATCAGGGTTATCTACGCCCCTGGAATCAACGGTATACCCATGTATTCCGCCCAAGGTTCCCAAATTAATTTGGGCTGTCGGCGTCCTCCCCTTCTCTCCCCATCTGTGGGCCAGCGTCTGACGTTGGGGGCATGACTGCGGGGGCTTGACGGCTATGGACCCCATTCCCGCTTGGATTCCGCACCTCGTTTGGTACACACTTGTTTCCACCTTTCTATTTATCACCTATGCATCAATGCAATTTTGTCTGGACACTTTGTTTATCAGGTACACATTTTCTCCTTCATTATTCTTGACTTTCAAACTGAGTTCCACTTTCCCTTCATCACTTTCATATCCTTGCAATTTTCCTTTTCCTCCTTCTCACTCCTGCCCTTTCTTTTTCTCTTGCCCTTCCTTCTTTATTCTGTTCCTTATCTTGCCCCTCTTGTTTCACCCCGCCTATCCTACCCTCTCTTTTTTTCCCCTTTTCATTTTCATTTTCCTATTCCTATTCCATCTACCTTTCTCATGTTCTCAACCTTTTTTCTAATCACACTAACCCTTTTTTAACCCCCTTCATTCCTCCCCTTGTTCCACATCTCCTCCCTCTCCACCCATTTCCTTCACCTTGCCCCACATCCACTTCACAGCCACTTCATTTTCTTTCCCCTACAGATTTGGTCCCTTTGTTTCACCATCATCCACAATGACACTCCTGCGGGACGTCGTCCATTCCTGTGTCTTGCCCGTTGCTACATGTCCCCTCAGTTCCCGTGCATGGCATGATTGGCTTGGCCTGTGCGTTTCATGGCCGCACCGCCACTGTGTGGACCATACATGTAAGTGCACAGGCGGTTCGGGTCCATCAGGGAGGACCCTTCCTGCCTGTTCTGAGTTTTTTCCTTTTTTTTTTTTTTTTTTTTTCTCCCTTTATACTTTCAATTAAACATTTTTTCTTTTAATTTTTAGATTATCACTATGGTTCCTTGCTCCTGATGATAGGTCAAATACCTTGAAACGCGTAGAGCCAATATCAACCTAGTGTACATATTGATGCATTCTACCAGGCCGTTCCATAATAATTTGTTTTTTGCCCCCTATGATCTGCAACCCTCTCTTTTCTTTTTGGTCTCCAACTTTTCCAATCAATCATGTAATCATGCTCTAAATGTTTTTACATTATGTATTATGTATTGATTCCTTGTTGGAACATGTATGTATGTATATCTTTTCTGGTTTCAATGAATTGTAATAGTTGTACGAATGATTTTATATATAGCATCATGCATTGAATTATTCGAATACAGAAACTCTATAATCATTTGATTCCATTAAAAATTATTAATTTTATTCCCGCTCCCGAGTGTCTATATATAAAGTCCCGCTACCTTTTTTTATTTTCTTATTACTCTACACCCATATGCAGTTTCACCCGTAAATTCAGCCTCATCACACTCTCCATCAACTAGTTCCTCATTCACACTCACTTTGAGATCACTTCTCATATAGAGACCAACACCACCACCTTTACATTTTCTTTTCAATATTTTTATTAGTTTTATAACAAACAACCATACATATTTACATGGTACAATCAAATGCCGATAAGGCGGATCAGATGGGTGCTCAGTACTAAATCATATATATTATCACAGTATTCAACAAAAGCATACCACTAGATAAAGTAGGAATAAGGACACCTTGCCCTAGGGAGGGTTATACTGGGATTATTACAGGAACAGGAAGACCAGATCACTCAGTCAGACTGTCCTTTGAACATTATGCCGACAACGTTGTTCAGCCAACCCATTTTGTAGCCTATTGTAATCTGGGAGGTTGATTTCTCACGCCGGGCCTTCTTTCCACCACAAGAGGATCATACTGTGGAGAAGACTGACCGGGGCAACCCCTCCTGAGAAATTACCTGGTCAGTCTGAAGGGGGAAGCATGTCTACTCAGGTCTGCTAAGAGTGATACGTTGTAGGTGTCATGTTGAGTACCGTGGTCCTGGATCCATACCTACTATTTGCTATTATATCGTTGAATCTGGCTGCCTTATATCATAACCTAACTTAATGCATAATAAGAGTATAATTGGACTTTAGCGGCCGAGAGCTGCTTGCAGTAAATCATGCCAGAGATATGTTTCATCTCCATTTGAAGAGAGAGAAGGACTAGAAACGAAGAAGGAGAGAGAAACGAGTATAAGCATCAGACGATGAAAGAGAAACCTGGAGAAGTAAATAGAAGAAGAGAAAAGAAAAGAAGGTCACCTAGAGGAAAATGAAGGAATCAGGGTTATCTACGCCCCTGGAATCAACGGTATACCCATGTATTCCGCCCAAGGTTCCCAAATTAATTTGAATTTGTGGGTTTTGTCATGCAACTTGCTGACAATCTTCTCTTGGGCCATGATCCATGAGATTTTACGTTTCATGCCAGCTAGCAGTACTGTGTGACTTTTCCAGTTCCTGGCAATGGTGATTTTGGCTTCCAAGAGCATATAAAAGATCAAAGATTGTGTATGTTGGGGAATTTTCTCTACCTGGACATTGAGAAGTGCTATTTCTGGAACCTGTGGAACTTCTATTCCCGTGATCCTACGCAATAAGTGAAAAAAGCTGTTCCAGAAGTTCCGGATCCATGGGCATGTCCACCATGTATGGAGTAGAGATCCCAGATGGCCACATCCCCTAAAGCACAGAGGGGATGAGTCTGGGAAAATTTTGGCAAGGGTGGCCGGTACTCAATACCACCGTGTGATGATTTTAATGCTAGCCTCCATTAGAGAGGTGTTCATGATGCCTTTGAAAGATCTGTGAAAGCACCGATACCATTTATTCAAGTCCCACTAATCCGTCAGGTCCTGTTCCCAAAGTCGGGAATAATGCGGTTTGTTTAAGGAACTGGCTAGAGAATTGTAGATAATGGAGATGCCCCCCCTCTGATCCTTTATGTTGGAGCACCACATCTCGTATGCAGTCAGTGTAGGGTTAACTGATTCCTCCGACCATTTGGAACGCAGGAAGTGAGTAATTTGGTATAGTCTGTATCTTTCGGAGTCAGGCATTTCCAATTTACTCAGACAGTATCTGACAGAAAGGGGCCCCGAGGAGTTTAGGAAGTGTCCAATCCTGTATAGGCCCTTGTCTAGCCACCATTTGAATGCTAGTATGTTTTGGCCAGGTGGAAATTCTGGGTTGTGGAATAAGTGGGAAAGTGGACGAATGGGGGAACTTAGCGCAGAGTGTTTTTGCAGTCTATCCCAAAGGGACATCGAATGAGAGAGGGTCAAGGCTAATATCGCTGGTTTGAGGCGCAGAAGAGTCCAGAGTAAGTAGTCTACCGTATGACGTGGTGTCGCATGTCTCTCCATCAATAGCCAGTCAGGTTTAGGGCCCCTAGAGTAGGCTACTGAGATCTGAGCCAACTGCGCCGATTGGTAATACAACCAAATATTAGGTAGCGCTAGACCTCCCCGGGTTTTGAGTCTGTAAAGTGTTTCTTTGGAGCATCATCTGTGTTTGGAGCCCCATATGAATTTCAGGATAGAGGATTGGAACCAAATTAGTTGCGCTTTTGTAATCGGGATTGGAAGGGATCTGAAGAGGTACAGTCGGCGGGGAAGGAGGGTCATTTTAATGGAATTAACCTTGCCCAGCCAGGATAGATCATGTTTAAACCAAGCGGACATATCTGCTTCAAGTTTTTTGAACAGAGGGGGGTAGTTGTTGGCGAATAGCAGGTCAAATCTAGGGGTAAGGTTAATACTTAAATAAGGAATAGATTTTGAGCTCCATGTGAAAGGGAAATATGTCTGCAGACATTTAAGGAGGTCTGACGAGATACATTCAGAGCTGCGGATTTGGAAACATTGACACGGAGACCTGAGGCTTCCCCAAACTGCTCAAGGAGCTTAATAATGTTAGGGGTGGAGATGAGGGGCGATGTAACAAAAAGGAGTAGGTCGTCTGCAAAAAGGGCGCATTTATGTTCTTGTGGGCCGCAGGAGACTCCTTTAATGGCAGGGTGGCTGCGGATTGCGATTGCTAGGGATTCAATGGTGATTGCAAAAATCAGGGGTGATAATGGACACCCCTGTCTGGTACCTTTCTCTATCTTAAACATGTCGGAGTACCTCCCCTGCATTCTTATTTGGGCACTAGGATTGGAATAAAGGGAGTGTAGAGTGCCTAGGAAATTGGGGCCCATCCCCCATCTTTCCAGGACCTTAAAAATATATGGCCAAGTAACTGTATCGAATGCTTTCTGAAGGTCAGTGGAAAACAGAAATCCCTCCTGTGGGGTTCCCCCATCCCATTGTGAGCATAGAAGGGTTACTATATCTATAGCCTGTCTAACCTGGTCAGGACCCTGTCTCCCCGGGATAAATCCAGCTTGATCTTTGTGGACATACTGGGCTATGAAGGATGATAAACGGTTTGCTAGTATTTTCGTTAACAGTTTAAGATCAGGCGATAATTGCCAGTTACTGAGGGGTCTTTACCTGGTTTGGGAATGACAGAGATGTATGCTAGGTTCAAGGATTTATCCAGGGGAGGTCCTGATTTTAGGGAGTTAAAAAATCTGGCCAGGTAAGGTGATAGGGTGTCTGCAAATTTTTTGTAGTAGCTCACCGAGAAACTATCTGGGCCAGGGGCGGAGCCTTGTTTGAGATTCTTGATGGTCTCCTTGATCTCTATGGGGGTAATGGGTTGGTCTAGCAGCTCAGTATGATCCATTGAGAGTTTGAGCAATGAAATAGAGTCGAGGAACTCCGTGAGGTTGGAGGAAGGGCTCGGTTTATCGTCTTTGTAAAGGGTAGCATAGTATTCATGGAAGCATTCCATGATACGTTGTAGGTTTTGTGTAAGTGTGCCAGATGGCATACGGATTTTGGGAAATGCCAGCAGACGTGGTTTGGGGGAAAGTTTGGAGGCTAGTTTGGTTCCTATTCTATCCTTTTGGGAGTAGAACCTCGCCCCCCCAACCAGCGGAGGTGTTTTTCAGCCTCGGTAGTGAGGGCTAGGTTGAGTTTCAATCTGGCGGTTTCTAGTGTTTGTAAAGAAGACTGGGTGTGTTCCCGTTTGTTACGTTTACATGATTGCTGGTACTCTTTAGTGAGGTTTTCTATTTCTGCCCGTGTTCTTTTTTTAACCACTTCAATACAGGACACTTATACACCTTCCTGCCAGACCAATTTTCAGCTTTCAGCGCTGTCGCAGTTTGAATGACAATTGCGCGGTCATCCAACACTGTACCCAAACTAAATTTTTATCATTTTGTTCCCACAAATAGAGCTTTCTTTTAGTGGTATTTGATCACCTCTGCGGTTTTTATTTTTTGCTAAACAAATAAAAAAAGACCAAAAATTTTGAAAAAAATAAAAGTTTTGCTTTTGTTTCTGTTAAAAATTTTTGTAAATAAGTAAGTTTTCTCTTTCACTGATGGGCACTGATAAGGCAGCACTGATAAGGCGGCACCGATGAGGTGGCACCAATGAGCAGACACTGACGATGGGCACTAATATGCGGCACTGATGGGCACTGGTAGGCGGCACTGATGGGTGGCACTGATATGCAGCACTGATGGGCATTGATAGGCGGCACTGATGGGCACTCATGGGTGGCACTGGGTGGCACTGGTGGGCACTGATGGGCACTGATAGGTGACACTGATGGGCACTGAAAGGCTGCAAAGATGGGTTCTTATGTGTGGCACTGCTGGGCACTGATAGGCAGCACTGATGGGCACTGATAGGCGGCACTGCTGGGCACTGATACGTGGCACTGATGGGCACTGATACGCGGCACTGATAGGCATCCCTGGTGTCACTGGCAGTGGTAGGCATTGTGAGTGGGCACTGATTGGCAGCTGCCTGGGCTTTGATTGGCAGCTGCCTGGGCACAGATTAGTATTTCCCTGGGGGTCTAGGGGGCATACCTGGTGGTCCAGTGTGGATGGCTTCCCTAGTGGTCCTGGGCGGCTTCCCTGGTGGTCCTGGGTGGGATCCGAGGGGGGCTGTGCTGATAAACAATCAGCACAGACACCCCCTGTCAGGAGAGCAGTCGATCGACTCTCCTCTACTCGCGTCTCTCAGACGCGAGTGAGGAAAAGCTGATCACCAGCTCTTCCTATTTACATCGTTATCAGCCGTGATTGGACACAGCTGATCACGTGGTAAAGAGTCTCCGTCAGAGACTCTTTACCTTGATCAGTGTTGCAGGGTGTAAAACTGACACCCCGCAACAACGATCGCCGCGATGCGCGCCCCCGGGGGCGCGCATCGGCTCAATATCCTGGGGACGTCATATGACGTCCAATCAGGGTATTGAAACCACTTTGCCGCCATCATTCTCCTATATGGCGGCGGCAAGTGGTTAAACGAGATGAAAGCTGAATGATTTTGCCCCTTATTACAGCTTTGTGGGCTGCCCATAGCGTAGCCGGGGATGTCACGGAACGTCCCACACTCCGCTTGAGTGCTTCCGTCATATACCACTTCCTCCAGTCTGTATACAGATAACAGATATTCCAAGCTCTCTGAGCATCAAGACAAGGCGACACTTGCTTCACTGCTACCATGAACTCACTTTATTCAGAACCAGAATACAGTCTTATATACACAGGCGAAGATTACTCTAACAATACAAACGTAACCTAATTAACATGAGCTAATTATCTCATCCTTTATACAGCCTAGGTGGCTGAGACATGACCTTTTGCCCAGACTTGTGGTCACCGAGCTTCACACAGGAATATAAACACAATAGCTGGAGCTAATTACAATTAACAATACAAACATAACCTAATTAACCTAATTAACATGAGCTCCAATAGGAGTCGTCCCGTCTCCTAAATTGTATAGAGGACAATGTGATCAGCTCATTCAATTAACACACATTACCATAAACATCAACACAGGGTTAATTAGAACAAACAACAATGAGTTGAATACCTTTAGAACCTAGACTAAACTTATTTACATTAAACCCATTATAGCTGACATCAGACAGGTGAGTGGAGATGATGACATTAGCATCTCCTCACAGGATGTGTCCCAACAGTATAATTCAGTCTTATCATTCTAATATGGCATATAACGGGTTCCAGAGTCCGTGTGTTTTGGGGGGACATGGAGCTGAATCCAAAGTAACACCAACCCCAGGGTCCCCAGGCATACAGCTCACAGAGAGCACCATTCCCCCAAATGCTAGGGCCCATAATCGGTGGGCAACAGGCTTGCACACAGTCCTCTCCAACAGCCTCCGCTCTGGCCATGCCCGTGACATTTCTCCCCTTTCGGCAGGAGACTAACACAGGAGGAGACCCCAGACGGGTTGACTCCGAAGTTAGTAAACAGCTCCAGTCCTCTACTGCCTGTACCCACACAGTACCCCAAACAAATCATCCCAAACAGTGCATTACTCACCCAGCCATCCTCTGCCTCTCTCAGAGAACATATCTGCCGCTGGGGAGAGGCCCGGACTGGCCCTTCTCCCTGGAATCCTTTCTGCCGCTGGAGAGAAGACAGGGGGACTGGGCTCACTCCATCCTGCTGTTGGGGATCTGGGCCGACTGCCCAGCATCCCTGGGGTATACAGGTGGGGACTGAAGCCCCATCAACCGACACCAGATCAAGCTGCAGTTGTGAGGTGATGACTGCATTCTCTCCTTGGATCCTGATCTGCAGCTCGCGATAGACTGCCACCTCCTCACCTTGGGCCTCCACAATTGCTGCAGGTGTGGGGCAGAGGTCTTGGACCCTCTGTCCGGTTGCCAGCACTTCTGCTGGGGGTTTGCCAGGTGGTTCCTCCTCTACAGAAACATCTATTAAATCCCCAGTCTCTGGAATTGGTAAAAGTGTGGGACAGAGGTCTTGGACCCTCTGTTCAGTTACCAGATCTTCAGCTGGAGAAGTTGGTTTTAACTCCATAGATGCTGCTGGCAGAAAATCACATGTCTCTGTCAGTGTTGTGGGAGAAAGGCTGACTACCTCTTCTCTCAGGAAGGCTGAAGCCACTGTTGGTGCTGGGCAGAACACAGTGAACTTTGGCCCTGATAGCAGCTCTTCTGCTGGAGGCTCATCAGGTTGTTCTTCCTCAGCAGAAAAGTCTATTAAATCCTCTACCTCTATAACTGGTGTCTGTGGATAGAGGTTCACCATCTCCTGTCCGTGGAACTCAGAAGATGCCATCAGTGCTGGGCAGAGGTTAGCAGAGCTCTGCCCTGTTGTCAGCACTTCAGTTTTGGGGATGGCAATCTCCAGATTTTCCACTGCAGATTCTCTGGCATGCTGCTGGACAGGCACATTCCTCCATCCAAGATCATCCCATGCAGAAACAGGATCATCAAGGTCAGTCAGCACTTGCTGCATCCGCCATAAGACCTCCGCCTCCATAGCTGTGGGGGCAGGTTGGCAAAGCACACTATCGCTCTTTCACATTGCCGACTCTTCAGCCAGGATTTCAGGGTTGTCAGCTGGTATTTCCCGATAGTCCCAGGCAAAGGGAGCCCAGCCCTGGCACTGAGCAATGTCTAGCAGCCGTCTGTAGGCGATCTCTAGCTCCCATTCCTGAACGGCCAGAAACTCCAAATCTTCCTGTGCCCAGTGCACTTCCGAAATGTTCAGTAGCCCTTCTCTGAAATCCATGATTTCGTCCACCCGCCGCTCCAAATCACTCCCAAAGTTAGGGTCCCCTGTCAGCTTCACAAACAACAGTCCCAAGCCGCCGTAGCTTAAGCCTTCCGTTGGGCTGTCATCCGCTATCCAGGGACATGCTTGAGATACATGCCACCGGAGGGCTCTGTAGCTCTCATCCAGCTTCATCTCTGCCCAGACTAGCCTGCTTAATTCAGCTGTCTGCTTCTTGTGTGGTTTTTCTCCCAAAAACCGCACCCGCAGTCCATACTGCGACCAGTACCTTTCCTCGATGGAGGGGAGAACTTTTCCCTGGTGTCGCTGCTCACGGGCTAGCACTTCCTTCCAGAGTTTGCTGCGTATAGAATCACACCATCCCAGCAGGACCTGCTCCGATACTGGTCCTCTGTGCTGTATCTGCATCTCTCGCAACCTCCTTCTGAATTCCTCATCCATGGCGGCTGGTATCTGTACCTCTCCTCTTCTGCTATCTGGACCTTGGATCCAGATGGAAGTTTGGATGTCCCAGACTTCAGGAAGCTTTCCCGCTGCTTGCCACCAATGTCACGGAACGTCCCACACTCCGCTTGAGTGCTTCCGTCATATACCACTTCCTCCAGTCTGTATACAGATAACAGATATTCCAAGCTCTCTGAGCATCAAGACAAGGCGACACTTGCTTCACTGCTACCATGAACTCACTTTATTCAGAACCAGAATACAGTCTTATATACACAGGCGAAGATTACTCTAACAATACAAACGTAACCTAATTAACATGAGCTAATTATCTCATCCTTTATACAGCCTAGGTGGCTGAGACATGACCTTTTGCCCAGACTTGTGGTCACCGAGCTTCACACAGGAATATAAACACAATAGCTGGAGCTAATTACAATTAACAATACAAACATAACCTAATTAACCTAATTAACATGAGCTCCAATAGGAGTCGTCCCGTCTCCTAAATTGTATAGAGGACAATGTGATCAGCTCATTCAATTAACACACATTACCATAAACATCAACACAGGGTTAATTAGAACAAACAACAATGAGTTGAATACCTTTAGAACCTAGACTAAACTTATTTACATTAAACCCATTATAGCTGACATCAGACAGGTGAGTGGAGATGATGACATTAGCATCTCCTCACAGGATGTGTCCCAACAGTATAATTCAGTCTTATCATTCTAATATGGCATATAACGGGTTCCAGAGTCCGTGTGTTTTGGGGGGACATGGAGCTGAATCCAAAGTAACACCAACCCCAGGGTCCCCAGGCATACAGCTCACAGAGAGCACCATTCCCCCAAATGCTAGGGCCCATAATCGGTGGGCAACAGGCTTGCACACAGTCCTCTCCAACAGCCTCCGCTCTGGCCATGCCCGTGACAGGGGAGATTGCCTCTGTATCGTTCGTGTGAAAGTAATCCTTGAGGTCCTTCTCTATCAGAGTACAGTGGACTGGATTACTTAGGAGTGATTAATTGAGTCGCCATTTAAATTCTTTTTTAGAGTTATTGGAGTGGCGGAGGGAGAGAGTAACCATAGAATGATCTGATATAGTGGAGTCTTTGATAGTCAACTTTACTGCAAGGGGTATGTGCTTTGCTTGAAGGAAAACATGATCTATCCTGGCATAGGTTCGATGGGGGGCAGAGTAATGTGTGTAGTCTTTGGAGCGAGGGTTTAGTTTCCTCCAAATGTCTACCAGACCAGAGTCATAAAGGAGCTTGGCAAATTTTATACTTTGTTTGGGGGGTCTTCTGGAGCATGGTGAGCCCCGATCCCGACTTGTCCAGAGTTAGATCAAACGCCATGTTCGAGTCCCCCCCTAGAACAATGATACCTTCCAGCTGGGGTGACAGGGAATGCATAATTGGGGTAAAAAATTTGTCTTGACCTTTGTTTGGGGTGTAGTATGAGACAAACGAATATAACATTCCATCTAAGGTGCCCTTGACCAGAATGTATCTACCCATGGGGTCTTTGGTAGTATGTGAAATTTAAGTGTTTGGAAAAGCAGACAGCTACTCCTTTTGTTTTATTCTCTGCGTTGGAGAGATAGAATTGGGGGAAGTGTTGATGAATAAATGGTTGGTTGTAAGACTTGGGGAAGTGGGTCTCCTGAAGCAGGAGGACCTCCGACTTTTGGGATTGATAAAGTTTGAACAAATTTCATCATTTGACAGGGGAGTTAAGGCCTTGCACATTATGTGACACTATATGAAGATGCGGTGGTGGTGTGTCAATTACGGACATGGATCAGAAGTCGGTATCTGCCTGAGGTGCCGGAGCCAAGGGAGACCGCCGACTCGGATAGGTGCAGAAATCTAAGTGACCTTCGAAGAAGAGGAGAAGATGAAGTGGAAACTGTAGAGGGCATAGGAGGACTTTATAGGTAGAAGTATGACAGATGTACCATGTTAATAAGCAGAAACAAATGGAAAACATTTTTCCCAATCACCGATGGTGTGTGAGAACCCAATCCCCACACCATCAAACCCTTCCCCAAAAACAATCTTGAGTGAGCCACCTCCGGGATTCAGAGGAGCCAGTAGTCTCTAAGTGGAAAGAAGAGGAATAATCCCCCTTTCCAGTCAGAGACAGGAGGAGCAGCAGGACAGCCGCTCCGGCCGTCTCCAGCAACCAAAACATAACAGTGTGAGAAGGCCGAGCCCCTGAGAATGTGTAGAATGCCCGAGTGGAGGGGTCCCCCCGACCACCGAGCTGGCCGGGGTCCCCATAATAGGGGGCCAAGCTGGAATGGCTCAGAGGTCTGGGGGAAGCGCCCCACCTCCAGGGATAGCAGTATAGCAGATTGAATGCAAAGTCTGGGGGAGCAAAGACTCCCATAGGCTATGTTCCTAGGCCTTAGGATTGACCAATTATGTTTAGGCCCATCTTGATATTAAGCATACCGTATTCAGAACAAGTGATCATGAGTAGACCAACAGAAAAACAAACATCATAGCAACTGAAAACTTTGGTAAAAGAACCAAGATAAAACAAGTAGATCCTTGGACTTAAACTTTGGGAGAAAGAGGAGACAAAAAACAAAAAAGATATGGACAGGTATGAAATTGTTTTGCAGTCCCCAACCATGGGGTCGGGGTAAGGAGTGCTACGGCAAGCATAGCCACTGGGTAAAGGTGATGAAGTGTTCATCGGAGGATCTGGCAGGATCAAAGAGGGTCAGAGTGGGTCTGCATGGTACCCGGGTCTTCAGGCCTCCCTAACCGAACCCGGAGTCCTTGGATTTTTTAGACATGCGCTTTTGCCACGCTGGGGCGATGGGGCTGGAAGGTGGTGGCCTCTTGGAGGACGAGTTGGGGGCTCTGACATTCGTCGTCGACTCTGGATCTTGGAAGATGAGGCCCAGCTGAAGTAGGAGTTTTTCACCTTCCAAAAGTGATGAGAACAATTTTATTGTTATAAATTATTAATTATATATACTGTATTGTTTATCTCATACAACAATCTTATTGTTGTAAGAAAAGGTTAGGCGAAAAAGGAAGGACCATCTGTAGGTGAACGATTTCTGGGTTAGTGCAAGAAGGAGCGGTTTCAGAGCTCTCTTTTTTTGTATTGTAAAGGGGGATAAGTCTGCAAAAACTTGTATGGGGTGGCCTTGGAACATTAGTGGCCCTTCTGCGCTGGACCACTGCATCACTTCCTCCTTGACTTTGTAAAAATGCGTCTTGACTATAATGTCCGGCGGGAGGCCATCTTGGCAGGGGGGGTTGTAGTGCTCTGTGAGCATGGTCCATTTCTAGGCGGTGAGCAGGGATGTCGGGTATAAGCTCCTTAATGAATGTTTTTACAATGTGATCAGTGTCCTTGAAAGATTCCGGTATCCCCCTGAGGCGGAAATTGTATCTCCTTGAACGATTCTCGAGATCGTTGATTTTGGAAAATGCAGTTTCAAGCTGTTCTTGGAGATCCTGGATTCGGGCAATGGCCACTCACCACATGGTTAAGCCTTTTGAGGCTGCTGGGAACTTTCTCATCGCATGCCGCTGTGGGGAGACACAGTAACAGAGTGGAAACAAACTGAGACACCGCTCTCCATATACATTGCTGGATTTGCTTGGTGCCAGCTTAAGGGCACCATAACGTGAGTTTAACCATGTTTTTAACTTTTTTAATAAAATGAAATGACATACTATACCATGATGGCAATCCATATGTCTTTATGAGCACTGAACAGAGCAAGAGATACTAATACATTGCTTGGAAAGGCTGCTATTTGACCCATCACAAACCAAAGGCGTTTATTCTTATTACATCTGGTGAGTGGCCATTGCATGAGGTGGTGGTGAAGTCACGATAAGTGGTGAATTAGGAGCACAATATACTGAAAAGGAACGTCATTGCACAGAAGTGATCACTCACTGAAGACATCCAGCGTACTGTGGTGTTTCTGCAAATGTCAAGGACATTTTTTTTGCACTATGCAGTACATATGCATGTTGATATGTAATATTTTGTTAGTAATATTGGCACATTGTATAGTATTAATATTTTTTTAAATAGCTTTTGGTAGCACCTATGTCATTGCACAGAAGTAATTACCCACTGAGGACATCTAGCGGGCTGTAGTGTTTTTGCACATGCTGAGGACATTTTTTGCAGCAAGTAGTTTATATGCATGTTGATATGTGATATTTGATGGTCACTAAGTAATATTGGCACATTGCTAATTTTTTAATATTTGTCATATTTTATTTTTTAGCACTAGCACTTTAAACAGTTTTTTGGAATATTATTTTGTCACTAGTAAACACTAATGCCCTGTACACACGGTCGGACATTAATCGGACATTCCAACAACAAAATCAATGGATTTTTTCCGACGGATGTTGGCTCAAACTTGTCTTGCATACACACGGTCACACAAAGTTGTCGGAAAATCTGATCGTTCTGAACGCGGTGATGTAAAACACGTATGTCTGGACTATAAACGGGGCAGTAGCCAATAGCTTTCGTCTCTTAATGTATTCTGAGCATGCGTGGCACTTTGTGTGTCGGATTTGTGTACACACGATCGGAATTCCCGAAACTGATTTTGTTGTCGGAAAATTTTATAGCAAGCTCTTAAACTTTGTGTGTCGGAAATTCCGATGGAAAATGTGTGATGGAGTCTACACACGGTCGGAATTTCCGACAACAAGGTCCTATCACACATTTTCCATCGGAAAATCTGACTGTGTGTACAGGGCATAAGTGGACAGTATATTTTTGACACAATATTAATTGATACAGAAAAGCACGCTACATAGGAAAGATATCCTATTTTTGCATATTTCAGCAGTGGTATCTCACACAGAAGTTAGCGCAATCCACTTTTATATTATATTGATACTCTACCATTTTTGTGTAGGCTTACATGATTGCAGCAAACTAGTATATTTTTAGTTTTGCGCCAGTAGCACATCTGGTCGGATTACAATCCCCCTTCAATCCTAGTTTAAATCCTCCTCCAGGCTTCCCATAAACCTCTCCCCAAGCACAGCAGACCCCCTTCCATTTAGGTGCAAACCATCTTTAGCTTATAGGACCCTAATGAAAAGTCCGCTCAGTGCTCTAGAAACCCAAATCCTTCCTTCTTACACCAGGTTTTTTAGCTATGCATTCAGTTCTCTAAGCTTCCCCTGCCTTTCCTGTGTTGTGCATGGCACAGGCAATATTCCAGAGAATATAATCTTGGCGGTCCTTCCCTTCAACTTGCAGCCTAGCTCGTTAAATGTATTCTTAAGGTTTCTCCATCTTCCATGTATTCTGTCGTTGGTTCCAACATAGACCAAGACAGCTGGGTCATGCCCAGTCCCTCCCAGTGATTTATCAACCAGGTCTCCCACATGCTGAACCTTGGCACAAGGGAGGGTTTCTGATTTCGCTTTAGACTCTACCAGCCCCACAAAGAAGCGCACTAATGATTTGTGTATTTTGATAAATGAGGAAGGTCTATATGATGTCTGGAGAATTGTAGATGGATCAGAAAAAGACTACACCTTTTATTCATCTTCTCTTTATGTCTATTCTAGCATTGATATGTTTCTCGTGGAGCAAAGCTGTCCTCTTTCAGACTTCTGACACTAAAATTGTCACAATCATATGGTTGGACCATGTCCTGATCTCACTGATGCTTCATCTAGACAAAAATATTGTGAGAAGAAATATTATATCCAAATGTTACAAGGATGACAAAACACATCCTGACATTCCAGAGGGGCCCTAAAGACATTAAAAATATTATATGGAATGAAATGATGAGGACCATAATGAAAGTATGAGTAATTTTTCCCTCCGGAGCTGTCATTCTAGAAACACTCTTTCTGCTGCTTCTGGATCACAAACAGTTCCACAATCCCTTCATTTATAGATAAAATGACACCTGAAAATCAGGAGAACATTCATAAGCTCTTGCAAGAGCAATATATGCTTCTGGAACAGCATTGTCAATAACTGAAAATGCATATTAGCAGGAAGCTTTTAAAGGGTAACTCCACTTTCATGGAAAAAAATAGCAAATAAAAAAAATAATATAGCATATACAATTGTGTCACAAGTCATATTGTAATTGAATGTTATTAAAAATTACCTTTCCTTTATAACCATTTACGGACTGCCTGCCGTCGTTATACGCCGGTACTATGAAGAGGGATATCATTGTTATGGCAGCAGATAGCTACCATAACTCTGGTATCCTCTTCTTCAGCAGGAAGTCAACTTTCAGATAAATGTGGTCTCTGTGGTGGATTCGCCGTAAGTCCACTTTTATCGGCGGCGGGAGAGGGCCCCCCCTCCCGTCGCGCTCTGGTGCCCTCCGCCACTTACCAGAGCCATCGGTAGCAGCGGAGGTGATCGGGTCCTCTTCTGTGTGTGGTATGGAGGTGAGTGAGTGGAAGATGGCCCCCACCCGTCTTCATGCCATTGCAGGGCGGAAGCGACGTCAAAACATCACTTCTGCCCATAGCTCTTGAATAGACTTTTTTTTTTTAAATGACATTGAATTTTTTTTTTACTTATTGCATTTTAGTGTAAATATGATATCTGAGATCAGATCTCATATTTAAGAGGTCCTGTCATGCTTTTTTTCTATTACAAGGGATGTGTACAATAAAAGGTATAAAAGTGACACATTTTTTTTTTTAAAGAACTGTGTAAAAATAAAAAAATAAAAGGTAAAATAAATAAGAAAAAAAAAAAAAAATTTAAACGCGCCCCATCCCGCCGAGCTCACGTGCAGAAGCGAACTCATACGTGAGCATCTTCCGCATATGAAAACGGTGTTCAAACCACACATGTGAGGTATCGCCGTGATCATTAGAGCGAGAGCAATAATTCTAGCCCTAGCCCTCCTCTGTAACTCAAAATCTGCAACCTGTAGAATTTTTTAAACGTCGCCTATGGAGATTTTTAAGGGTAAAAGTTTGTCGCCATTCCACGAGCAAGCACAATTTTGAAACATGACATGTTGGGTATCAATTTACTCGGCGTAACATTGTCTCTTACAATCTAAAAAACATTCAGCTAACTTTACTGTTGACTTATTTTTTGATTTAAAAAAAGTGTATTTTTTCCAAAAAAAGTGTATTTTTTCCAAAAAATGTGCGTTTGTAAGACCGCTGCGCAAATATGGTGTGACAGAAAGTATTTCAATGACCGCCATTTTATTCTATAGGCTGTTAGAAAAAAATATATAATGTTTGGTGGTTCTAAGTAGTTTTCTAGCAAAAAAAATGGTAAACACCAAATCTCAGAAAGAGCCTCAGTCCTTAAGTGGTTAATCTGAAGTTCTGTAATTGTCTGTAAAATGCAATATGGCTACCTGGAGGTGTTCTGTACACAAAATGTGCACAAACCGCTCCCTAGAAACATTATTTCCTACCTGTGTGATTGGGTCAAGTCGGGACAAATATACAAGTCAGATTTTTGGCATCCCTGGCAACAAAATGTCATTTTTGGTGAGATAATCCCAATATGAAATCAGGTCTAAAGGGATGCAGACCTTGCAATTTTCCTCATTAGAGTCATGCTGCTGCAGCAGCTGGTTGATAAGTATAAAACCACTCCCATTAGACCAACTCAGCACAGGGGCCCAGAGGAACCAACAGGGATTTCTTTAGAATAGCAAAAGGTAGAAATCTGCAACAAAGTTTGTTAAAATGCAACGTACATAGATCACCCAGAGGCTCGGTTCACACATGGGCGGCACGACTTGCAGGTCGCCTCAGCGAGGCGACCTGCAAACGACTGCCGGGGCGACTTGCGAGACGACTTCTGCATAGAAGTCTATGCAAGTCGCCCCAAGTCGCCCCCAAAGTAATACAGGAACCTTTTTCTAAGTCGGAGCGACTTGCGTCGCTCCAATTAGAACGGTTCCATAGCACAGAACGGGAGGCGACTTGTCAGGCGACTAGGTCGCCTGACAAGTCGCCCCAGTGTGAACCGAGCCAGAGGGGGAATGATTTTTTCTCAACCAAAGTGAAGTTACAGTATGCTTTCAATTATTTTGAGGGAAAGGGGGTGGGTACCTGTATAGTTGAAATGTTCTTAACATATACAGTCCTTTTTATTCAATTTGTAATAAAAAAAATAATATCATACAAAGCAAGTTTAGTTTAAATTTACTTTTATTTCAAGCATAATACTTGTATATACTGCATTTCAAATTCTCAGTGTAACAAAATGACTTGCAATTTGTTAAACTACTCCACACCGATTTGTTTTTTTCTTTTTTCATTTTTTCCAGGGAAAAAAAAAATTTCCAGAAAGGTTACATCTCTAGGTATGGCATAAAAAAAACAACAAAATCTTATTATGGCTGTAGCAGATGTGTACACCCAGGAACTCAAGCACAGTTCTTTGTCCATAGAGCAATGTAAGGAACTTTCAGGCGGTTTGTCTCTGTTATTTTGCACCCAGCACTCTGATTCCTTTTTCACAGGGTATAGTGGACATATGAGGCCAGAAATATAAGTGCTGCTACTGCTCACTTGTTTGTAAAAGTGCAAGTTTCAAAGCTGTCATCCATATCCTAGCTTTACTATTTAGTAGGTCATTGGTCTTGGGCAGTCATGTATCCATTGTGGTATGAAAAGTCTTAACTGTTTTCCATGTGTTTTCCAGTTCAGTAAAAGAAAATCATGATAAGGATGTCATCCATTGACCTAGGACTTTTTAAAAAATAAGTCAGAGAAGACTATTGTCATATGTTCATCCTCGCAGGTTGATTTTAAAGGGAAACTTTACATTTAGTGAAGTTGATCTTTAACTATACCCTTACCCCCCCCCCCCCAGTGTAGCTCACACGGGTCACAGCATCACGTTTGACTAAGCGCGTAGGGCGGAGTGTCGTGCTGACATCATCCCTGAAGAAGTGCGGGTGCTGTTTTTCTGGCCTGCGAGGATTTGCTTTAAAGTGCTTTGATTTTAATCAAATATAATTGTAATTTAATTAATTAATAAACATGCCCATAAGGTTTTACACTTTCGTAGCATCTTTTCTATATATTCACATGAGATATGTTTATGGGGCAATGCCCGACTGAGAACCAGCCACAATCATCTGTCAGCGGGGGGGGCCGGAGGAGTTGCCCTATGGTGATCCAGGGCTTGGTGCCTGATTAAAAGCTCTGCTGTCTTCTCTTTAATTTCGGGGGGTCACATTTAGTCGGTAAGCATGCACTCTCCCCATAAAGGTGGTGGCTTTACGATTGAACGTTCCTCTTATTGGTGATGGAGGCTTGTTTAAGAACATTTGAACACAGAAAAGGAGGTATTTTCTTATTACTCATTGGACTAACTTTTTTCTTTTGTATTTTTTTTCACTGGAAACTATTTTTTCTGTTTGGTTTACATATGTCTTATATCACTTGTCATCTCTATACAAGTGTGACTATTTTTGATCTAATAAAGTGTAGCTCACATACTAAAACACCTTCAATACTGTTTTTGACTTCTTTACTGTAGGGCCCTGCCTAAGCGCTGCACAGCCCTTATAAGAAAACACATCCTGGCCAGTCCATGTGTATAGTGCACAATCACCTTTTGTCTTATTCATTCCTATGATCGGTCCATAATCATGTGCCCACAGCCATTAGGAAGAGTATGAAGCAGCCAAATAAATGAAAGGGGCCAAGTAGGCATATGACCCGGTCAGGATACTTCTCTTACAATGGCTTTGCAGTGAAGGAGAAGGTTGCACACTGAAGTACTCAGGAGTTGGGCTGACGATAATATGTGAGCAATACTGAGGAGGGAGGGGATACATTTAAAAGACAACTTCAATAAAAGTGAAGATGTCCCTTAAGTTGTCAATAGAAGAGATATTAGCACATGCTATTTACACAGTCTGAACTCCATCAAGCTGTCAAATTACATTCTGACTTTGGTACGTTACTTCCCACTTGGTCCGCCTCATTCAATTTTATATGATCTATTGGACAAAAAGTGGTAGAGCCCCCAGTTCTCTGCAATTATTTACAGGATGCCTTGGTGAAGGCACTTTATTTACAGTTGGACGCCTTGGTGAAGGCACTTTATCCCACGTAAATGTCACAAGTGGCCCCCAATAATAAGTAACCTCTTAATTATAATATTTCATGAGTAGCTTCAGATAACCTTATAGTCCACATACTATATAGAATCCATCCAGCATACACTTCAGGGTTCACGTGGAATGAATGACAGTTCATAGTGGGGGGGAGTGTTTATGAATCCAGCCATCTGTGGAGCAATTTCAGACTCAGTGAATTCAGTCTGGGAAGTCAGTGTGAACTTCTGCAGGATGGTGGTGAAGAAGATAAAAAGTTCCATTCTGGCTAAGCTCTCTCCTGGGCAGGCGCGTTTGCCTGTGAGAAATATATAAACTTGATGAATAAATGTATTTTTATACAAAGCAAGCTACATACAACTTTATTCTGCTTGTGTATATTTTGCCATCCCAGGTTCCTCCTTTCCATCCTAATCTATTTAAATTTCAGTTTTCATTACATACCTTGTCATCAATAGGTGCCTGTGCTTCTCTATGCAATGCAAGCAGATCATGGCTGGTGGGAAGGGTCATGGCATCCTGAGAACATCACAGACCCTGGCTATAGTGATGCAAGCAGTGGGCTGGCAATTGGTGGTTTTGGTGCTTCAGTCATCACGGCATCATGGTTGATATGGTTTCAGGAGGATTGAAGCGCATTATTTCTATTATCACATTGTAATATAGAATGAAATAGTTCAACTCACCATAATGTAGAATCAGAGGAAGCCCTGATCATGTTGCTTGCCACCGTCGCCTACCACCAGATGCAGCTTGTCACTTGCCACCATATGTAGCTTGTTACTTGCCACTATATGCAGCTTGTCACGTCATCTGCCACCAGATGTAGATGGTTACTTGCCATGTCCCCTGCCACCAGATGCAACTTGTCACCTGCCACCAGATTCAGCTTGTCACTTGCCAAATGGCCTGCCACCAGATTCAGCTTGTCACTTGCCACGTCACCTGCCACCAGATGCAGCTGGTCACATCACTTGCCACCATATTCAGCTTGTCACTTGCCACCAGATGTGGATTGTCACTGTCACCTGCCACCAGATGTGGATTGTCACTGTCACCTGCCAGATGTGGTTTGTCACTGTCACCTGCCACCAGATGTGGATTGTCACTGCTGCGGCCTGCCGCCAGATGTGAATTGTCACTGTTACCTGCCACCGGATGTGGATTGTCACTGTTACCTGCCACCAGATGTGGATTGTCACTATTACCTGCCACCGGATGTGGTTTGTCACTGTTACCTGCCACTAAATAATAGCAGCTCATCACTAATTAATTTAAATGTAAAAATCAAGTCTCCCCCCCAGCATTGCAGAGTATACTACAGGTGCTGACAGCCTCTCTTATCCTCAGAGCAGGTAAACTAGCTAGTGGTACTGTACCAGATTGAGGGCAGGCGGTGAGAGATGACGTCATTCTATCTCTGCTCGGCCGCGGCTGCACCTCTGTGTAGACCAGCCTTCGTGGCCCTGTAAGTAAGGGCGGAACAGCGGTGCGGGCAATGAGAGATGATGTTGTCTCTCTGCACGGCCTCCGCACCGCTGACTAAGGCTCCTTCGCGGCACGGTCCGGCAGCAAAGGCTCCATGGCCCAGTGTTGGGCCATGGCCCGGGCTTTGACAACCTCTGGCATAAAGATTTCCCTAGGTAATGCACACAATACTTACCCTCTGCGATTTCAAGAACTTAAATCCAATGAGTGAAAGGGGCGGGACAGGGACAGTCAGCTAGAAGATGCCCGATGTCCTCCAGCCAGGAAATGACTCTATCTGACTTGCTGCAGCTTCTAATACACTCTGGGAGAAGCTCACAGTGTGCAGGAAAATCAAAATAAGCTATGACCTGTAATTTAATTTTTTACATCCTGCCACTTATCAAAAGATATACCTGCAGAGAATGCCATCAAAGCATTGTTCTTTCGGAACTTGCCACTGTCATCCAAGAAGTGGTTGGGATTGAATTTAAACGGCGTGGTGAAATGTGTGGGGTCATGGTGGACAGTGCAGAGCAGAGGATAGATTTCCATACCCTGAGAAGACAAAAAAATAAAATGAACCTGCCATATAGAAAATACAATTCTTCATTCAAAACAAGATATTTATTATAATACAGACTTTAAAATCCTTTTCTTTCTACCATGTGCATGCAATTCCAATGCCAGCAAGTAGTCAGTATTGCATGGTTGAATCTGTATGCATTGATCCAAGAAACATAAGTGTAGCACCCTGTAGGTGGGGTGCAGCATAGTGCGGTGGCAATAACACACACAGTCCAAGTGCGATGAAAGAACTTGTATTGGAATAATGCAAAGACAGGTCACAACAAACTGGTGGGAAGTAGGGATGAGCTTCGTGTTCGACTCGAACATCGTATGTTTGCCCGTTCGCCTGTTCATGGAATTACGAAACAATATAGGCCGTTCACACCAAATTCGAGTGGCGCGTCACGGCCCATAATTCACTGCGGCATCGCAGTGCATTTCTGGCTGATGATTGGCCAAGCATGCACTATGACCCGCATGCTTGGCCAATCACAGCGCCGTCTGTACAGAGAGCCGTAATTGGTCAAAGCCAGGGTGGCTTTGGCCAATTATGGCTCAGGAGGGTTAGTACACGCCCCACACTATATAAGGCCGCCTGCGTGGCAGCCTTGTGTAGTGTGTTGCGGCGGCGGAGAGATGGACAGAATGACAGTGTCATTTGATTTAAGTTAGATAGAGTAGGCAGGTGAGTCAGTTAGTTGCACTTACAGTGTATTGTGTATATATATATGCATCCTAGGTGTTGTGTGTGTGTGTGTATATATATATATATATATATATATATATATATATATATATATATATATACACTGTATTCAGTTTAGCTAGATCCGTTCCTGTTCTTCTCTTCCTAATAAATGGCATGCAGGTGTTTTTACAGTATTTACAGCTACCTGAAGAAAATTGGTGGTGTTCTTCTGATCCTATTAGTATCGCAGCAAGCTGTAGTATTTACAAGTTAGTGTAGTGCGTCCTCTGCACAGTGTGCACCTAAAGCTACCTGAAGAAAATTAGTGGTATTCTTCTGATCCTATTAGTATCGCAGGCAGCTGCAGTATTTACAAGTCAGTGTAGTGCGTCCTCTGCACAGTGTGCACCTAAAGCTACCTGAAGAAAATTGGTGGTGTTCTTCTGATCCTATTAGTATCGCAGGCAGCTGTAGTATTTACAAGCTAGTGTAGTGCGTCCTCTGCACAGTGTGCACCTAAAGCTAACTGAAGAAAATTGGTGGTATTCTTCTGATCCTATTAGTACAGTACCGCAGGCAGCTGAAATATTTACAAGTTAGTGTAGTGCGTCCTCTGCACAGTGTGCACCTAAAGCTACCTGAAGAAAATTGGTGGTGTTCTTCTGATCCTATTAGTATCGCAGGCAGCTGCAGTATTTACAAGTCAGTGTAGTGCGTCCTCTGCACAGTATGCACCTAAAGCTACCTGAAGAAAATTGGTGGTGTTCTTCTGATCCTATTAGTATCGCAGGCAGCTGTAGTATTTACAAGCTAGTGTAGTGCGTCCTCTGCACAGTGTGCACCTAAAGCTAACTGAAGAAAATTGGTGGTATTCTTCTGATCCTATTAGTACAGTACCGCAGGCAGCTGAAATATTTACATGTTAGTGTAGTGCGTCCTCTGCACAGTGTGCACCTAAAGCTACCTGAAGAAAATTGGTGGTGTTCTTCTGATGCTATTAGTATCGCAGGCAGCTGTAGTATTTACAAGTTAGTGTAGTGCGTCCTCTGCACAGTGTGCACCTAAAGCTACCTGAAGAAAATTGGTGGTGTTCTTCTGATCCTATTAGTACAGTACCGCAGGAAGCTGCAGTATTTACAAGTTAGTCTAGTGCATCCTCTGCACAGTGTGCACCTAAAGCTACCTGAAGAAAATTGGTGGTGTTCTTCTGATCCTATTAGTATTGCAGGCAGCTGCAGTATTTACAAGTTAGTGTAGTGTGTCCTCTGCACAGTGTGCACCTAAAGCTACCTGAAGAAAATTGGTAGTGTTCTTCTGATCCTATTAGTATCGCAGGCCGCTGTAGTATTTACAAGTTAGTGTAGTGCATCCTCTGCACAGTGTGCACTTAAAGCTACCTGAAGAAAATTGGTAGTGTTCTTCTGATCCTATTAGTATCGCAGGCAGCTGTAGTATTTACAAGTTAGTGTAGTGCGTCCTCTGCAGAGTGTGCAGCTAAAGCTACCTGAAGAAAATTGGTGGTGTTCTTCTGATCCTATTAGTACAGTACCGCAGGCAGCTGCAGTATTTACAAGTTAGTGTAGTGAGTCCTCTGCACAGTGTGCACCTAAAGCTACCTGAAGAAAATTGGTGGTGTTCTTCTGATCCTATTAGTACAGTGCCGCAGGCAGCTGCAGTATTTACAAGTTAGCGTAGTGCATCCTCTGCACAATGTGCACCTAAAGCTACCTGAAGAAAATTGGTTGTGTTCTTTTGATCCTATTAGTATCGCAGGCAGCTGTAGTATTTACAAGCTAGTGTACTGCGTCCTCTGCACAGTGTGCACCTAAAGCTAACTGAAGAAAATTGGTGGTGTTCTTCTGATCCTATTAGTACAGTACCGTAGGCAGCTGCAGTATTTACAAGTTAGTGTAGTGCATCCTCTGCACAGTGTGCACCTAAAGCTACCTGAAGAAAATTGGTGGTGTTCTTCTGATCCTATTAGTATTGCAGGCAGCTGCAGTATTTACAAGTTAGTGTAGTGCGTCCTCTGCACAGTGTGCACCTAAAGCTACCTGAAGAAAATTGGTAGTGTTCTTCTGATCCTATTAGTATCGCAGGCCGCTGTAGTATTTACAAGTTAGTGTAGTGCGTCCTCTGCACAGTGTGCACCTAAAGCTACCTGAAGAAAATTGGTGGTGTTCTTCTGATCCTATTAGTACAGTACTGCAGGCAGCTGCAGTATTTAGAAGTTAGTGTAGTGCGTCCTGTGCACAGTGTGCACTTAAAGCTACCTGAAGAAAATTGGTGGTGTTCTTCTGATCCTATTAGTATCGCAGGCAGCTGTAGTATTTACAAGTTAGTGTAGTGCATCCTCTGCACAGTGTGCACTTAAAGCTACCTGAAGAAAATTGGTAGTGTTTTTCTGATCCTATTAGTATCGCAGGCAGCTGTAGTATTTACAAGTTAGTGTAGTGCGTCCTCTGCACAGTGTGCACCTAAAGCTACCTGAAGAAAATTGGTGGTGTTCTTCTGATCCTATTAGTACAGTACCGCAGGCAGCTGCAGTATTTACAAGTTAGTGTAGTGAGTCCTCTGCACAGTGTGCACCTAAAGCTACCTGAAGAAAATTGGTGGTGTTCTTCTGATCCTATTAGTACAGTACCGCAGGCAGCTGCAGTATTTACAAGTTAGCGTAGTGCATCCTCTGCACAGTGTGCACCTAAAGCTACCTGAAGAAAATTGGTTGTGTTCTTTTGATCCTATTAGTATCGCAGGCAGCTGCAGTATTTACAAGTTAGTGTAGTGAGTCCTCTGCACAGTGTGCACCTAAAGCTACCTGAAGAAAATTGGTGGTGTTCTTCTGATCCTATTAGTACAGTACCGCAGGCAGCTGCAGTATTTACAAGTTAGCGTAGTGCATCCTCTGCACAGTGTGCACCTAAAGCTACCTGAAGAAAATTGGTTGTGTTCTTTTGATCCTATTAGTATCGCAGGCAGCTGTAGTATTTACAAGTTAGTGTAGTGCATCCTCTGCACAGTGTGCACTTAAAGCTACCTGAAGAAAATTGGTAGTGTTCTTCTGATCCTATTAGTATCGCAGGCAGCTGTAGTATTTACAAGTTAGTGTAGTGCGTCCTCTGCACAGTGTGCACCTAAAGCTACCTGAAGAAAATTGGTGGTGTTCTTCTGATCCTATTAGTACAGAACCGCAGGCAGCTGCTGTATTTACAAGTTAGTGTAGTGCGTCCTCTGCACAGTGTACACCTAAAGCTACCTGAAGAAAATTGGTGGTGTTCTTCTGATCTTATAAGTATCACAGGCAGCTGTAGTATTTGCAAGTTAGTGTAGTGCGTCCTCTGCACAGTGTGCACCTAAAGCTACCTGAAGAAAATTGGTGGTGTTCTTCTGATCCTATTAGTACCGCAGGCAGCTGTAGTATTTAAAAGTTAGTGTAGTGCGTCCTCTGCACATTGTGCACCTAAAGCTACCTGAAGACAATTGCTGTTGTTCTGCTCCTATTAATACCACAGACAGGCAGCTACAGTATTTACAGTTAGTGTACTGTGTCCTCTGCACAGTGTGCACCTAAGGCTACCTGAATAAAATTGGTGGTGTTCTGATCCTATATTAATACCACATGCATGCAGCTACAGTATTTACAGTTAGTGTACTGCATCCTCTGCACAGTGTGCACCTAAAGCTACCTGAAGACAATTGCTGTTGTTCTGCTCCTATTAATACCACAGACAGGCAGCTACAGTATTTACAGTTAGTGTACTGTGTCCTCTGCACAGTGTGCACCTAAAGCTACCTGAATAAAATTGGTGGTGTTCTTCTGATCCTATATTAATACCACAGGCAGGCAGCTACAGTATTTACAGTTAGTGTACTGCGTCCTCTGCACAGTGTGCACCTAAAGCTACCTGTAGACAATTGCTGTTGTTCTGCTCCTATTAATACCACAGACAGGCAGCTACAGTATTTACAGTTAGTGTACTGTGTCCTCTGCACAGTGTGCACCTAAAGCTACCTGAATAAAATTGGTGGTGTTCTTCTGATCCTATATTAATACCACAGACAGGCAGCTACAGTATTTACAGTTAGTGTACTGTGTCCTCTGCACAGTGTGCACCTAAAGCTACCTGAAGACAATTGCTGATGTTCTCATACTAATAATACTACAGGCAGGCAGTTGATTCTGCTAGCTGCAGTATCAGTATATATACAGTCAGGTCCATAAATATTGGGACATCAACACAATTCTAATCTTTTTGGCTCTATACACCACCACAATGGATTTGAAATGAAACAAACAAGATGTGCTTTAACTGCAGACAGCTTTAATTTGAGGGTATTTACATCCAAATCAGGTGAACGGTGTAGGAATTATAACAGTTTGCACACTTGAAATTAACTCTGGACCTTTTATCTGCTCCTTGTAAAGGGAATAACACACACCTAGCCATGAACAGCTGAGCAGCCAATTGTCCCATTATTTTTGGTCCCTTAAAAAGTGAGAGGCACATATACAAACTGTTGTAATTCCTACACCAATTCACCTGATTTGGATGTAAATACCCTCAAATTAAAGCTGAAAATCTGCAGTTAAAGGACATCTTGTTTGTTCATTTCAAATCCATTTTTGTGGTGTATAGAGTCAAAAGGATTAGAATTGTGCTGATGTCCCAATATTTATGGACCTGACTGTATATACATCCCATCTTTGTGCAGCTACATCTCACTGCAGGCCATTAGTATGTCTGGAAGGCCAACAAGGAGAGGCAGACGGTCACAAGCCAATAAAAGAGGGCGAGCAGGCTCTGTGTCTAGAGGCAACAGTGCTGGTCGTGGAGACGGTGCATCCTCATCAGCACGTGGCCGTGGGACGCGCTTGTCCTTTACGGCAGCTGGCCGTGTTGAGCCGCAACAAGCGGAAGACTTGGTAGAGTGGATGACAAAGCCGTCCTCATCCTCCTCATCCTCTCTCACCCAGGCTCAGGGTACTTTGTCTGGCAAAGCAGCTGCCAACGCGGCCTCTTCCCTCAGCTCAATGGCATCAGTCACTCCTTCCCTAGCCCCACCATGTCCTCCTGAGGAGTCCCCCGAACTGTTTGACCACAGTGTTGGGTACATGCTCCAGGAGGATGCCCAGCATTTTGAAGGCTCCGATGATGGTACCCAGCTAGAGGAAGGCAGTAACGTGAGCCCAGAGAGAGGGGTGCCCAAGAAGGACAGCAATGTGGCAGTCGTGTTCCCCCAGCTGCAGCATACTGCCAGCTTTGCTCCAGTGATGAGGAGGGAGGGGATGATGAGGTCACTGACTCCACGTGGGTGCCTAATAGGAGAGAGGAGGAGGAGGCACATCACCAATGAGGCAGGATGCCCTCCAGGGGCCAGCTTAAGGGCAGCACACCGACTGCATCGCACCGCAGAGCTCCGCATGTGCAGGGCGCTGCTGTCTCTGCGCGTTATTCCAAAAGTTCTTTGTCTTGGGCCTTTGAGACGAGTGCTTCAGATCCCACCGCTGCTATTTGCAACATATGTCTCAAGCGTATCTCACGTGACCAAAACATCACCCACTTGGGCACCACATGCTTGACCAGACATATGTCGACCTGCCATGCAGTTCGTTGGCAAGCGCACCTAAAAGACCCACACCAAAGAACAAAGAGGACCTCTCCTTGCTCCTCATCAGCTGGGATCTCCAACCCCACTATACCTTCAGTCCTCCCTGAGACCTGCACTGAGAGGAAGGAAGGTGTAGAATTGGGTGTGTCACAGCCAAGTACTTGGGGGCAATCTGCTATCATTACACCGACGTCAGATTGTACCAGGCAAATTTCCCTGCCCCAGCTGCTGCACCGCCGAAAGAAGTTCACTCCCAGCCATCCACATGCCCAGCGGTTGAATGCTAGCTTGGCTAAATTGCTAGCACTTCAACTGCTGCCTCTTCAGTTGGTAGACTCTGCCCCCTTCTGTGAGTTTGTGGAATGTGCGGTTCCTCAGTGGCAGGTTCCCAAACGCCACTTTTTCTCACAGAAGGCAATTCTGGCTCTCTACTGGCATGTGGAAGGCAATGTCTTGGCCTCGCTGGACAGGGCAGTCAGCGGTAAGGTGCATATTAACGCTGACTCATGGTCCAGCAGGCATGGACAGGGACATTACCTATCCTTCACCATGCCCTGGGTGACTGTTCTGGCAGCTGGGAAGGATGCAGGACAGGGTGCAGTAGTGTTGGAAGTTGTTCCGCCACCACGTCTCCAAAATACTACTAGTAGTGATTCTGCCACACCTCTCTCCTCCACCCCCTCCTCTTCTTCTTCCTCCATGGCCTCTTCCTGTGCTGATTTGTCTTCGGAACCAGCGGTGCTCCGTAGGCGTTCAAGGGCTACGCAAACACGCAGGTAAAAAGATGCCATGTGGTGCTTGAGCTGGTGTGCTTGGGGGACAGGAGCCACACTGGGACAGAGATTCTGTCAGCTCTGCAGGAGCAGGTTCAGAGGTGGTTGACGCCACGCCAGCTTAAGGCAGCTATGGGGGTTTGCGACAATGGCACCAACCTTCTCTCTGCCCTCCAACAGGGACAACTGACCCATGTGCCCTGTTTGGCTCACGTCCTTAACTTGGTGGTGCAGCGGTTCTTGGGCAGGTACCCAGGCTTACAGGATGTCCTGAGGCAGGCCAGGAAAGTCTGTGTGCATTTCTGCAGGTCATATAATGCCAGTGCTCGGCTGGTTGACCTCCAAAAGGAATTTAACCTGCCCAAGAACCACCTAATCTGTGACATACCCACCAGGTGGAACGTTGGCCATACTGCAGCGGCTGCACATGCAGCAGAGGGCCATCAATGAGTACCTGTGCGACTAGGGCACCAGGACAGGGTTGGGGGAGCTTGTTTTTTTTCCCCACGCCAGTGGTCCATGATCAGAGATGCATGCACTGTCCTGTCACCATTTGAGGAGGCCACGAGGATGGTGAGCAGTGACAGTGCATGCATCAGTGACACTGTCCCCCTTGTCCACCTGTTGGAGCACACGCTGCGTGGAATAATAGACAGGGCACTTGAGGCAGAACAGATGCAGAAAGAGGAAGACTTCCTTAGCTCTCAAGGCCCCCTTTATCCAGACAGTGTTCCTGCGTGCCCGCCGATCACACAGGAAGAGGACGAGGAGGAGGAGGAGGAAGAGGAGGATTGCGTCAGCATGGAGGTGGAGCCTGGCACTCAGCATCAGCAGCAGTCTTTAAGGGGTTATTTACAGTCCCAAGAAACCCATGGACTTGTATGTGGCTGGGAGGAGGTAGTGACCCAGAGGACTCCGGACCGAATGCCTCAGCAAACCTACGCTGCATGGCCTTCCTGATCCTGCAAAGCCTGCGGAAGGATTCTCGTATTCGTGGTATCAAGGAGAGGATCAATACTGGCTGGCAACCCTCCTTGATCCACGTTACAAGGGTAAGGTTGCGGACCTTATCATGCCGTCGCAGAGGGAGCAGAGGATGAAACATCTTCGGATGGCCTTGCAGAAAGGTCTGCACAACACGTTCCCAGAGACTGGGAGGTTACAAACTCCTGTTCCTGGACAATGTGTTGCTGAGGCTTCAGTCAGTCAAAGAAGAAGCGATGGCAAAGGTTACCGTCTGACCGATGCGTTCAGACAACTTTTTAGTCCGCAGCCCCAAGGTATGATCGGTTCCAGCAACCATCGCCAGCGTCTGTTTTACATGGTGCAGGAATACCTAGGGGCAAGATCTGACTTGGACACTTTTCCCACTGAAAATCCTCTGGGTTACTGGGTCTTGAGGATGGATCACTGGCCAGAGCATGCAATTGAGCTACTGGCCTGTCCTGCATCCAGCGTTCTTTCGGAACGCACATTCAGTGCTGCTGGAGGCTTTGTAACCGATCACAGGGTGCTCCTGTCCACTGACTAGGTAGAACGACTGACCTTCATAAAAATGAATCAGTCTTGGATAACCACCAGCTACCAAGCACCTGATGCTGATGTAATCGAATATTTTTTTTTGAAATGTCAGATCCCTTCAAGACTGCCTATGCTGATGCTGAGTGACTATCCTGTTATGCTGAGTGACTATCCTCTTCCTCCTCAATGATCATGCTGATAGCTTGTAAGAATATTTTTGGTTCTGGGCGCCACCACCAGTGGCTAAGGCCCAATTTTTCAGCCCCTGTTCAACAGGGGCGTGTTATTACAATTTTTGATGCAATAATTTGCAAGGAGGGTTCATTGCTGCGCTCAACTAGAGTATTTGTGAGGGGGTTGCAGTGTTGTGGCACCAGCGCCTAAGACCCAATTTTTCAGCCCCTGTTTAACAGGGGCGTGTAATTACAATTTTTGATGCAATACTTTGCAGCAGGGCTTGTTCCTGCGCTCCAACTAGAGTATCTGTGAGGGGTTGCAGTATTGTGGCACCAGCACCAGTGCCTAAGGCCCAATTTTTCAGCCCCTGTTTAACAAGGGCGTGTAATTGCATCAAAAATTGTAATACTTTGCAGCAGGGCTCATTCCTGTGCTCCAACTATAGTATCTGTGAGGGGTTGCAGTGTTGTGGCACCAGTGCCTAAGGCCCAATTTTTCAGCCCCTGTTTAACAGGGGCATGTAATTACAATTCTTGATCTAATATTTCACAGCAGGGCCCGTTTCTGCGCCCACCAAGAGTAACTGTGAGGACTTACAGTGTTGTGGCAACACCACCACCAAAGGCCCAATTTTTCTGCCCCTGTTCAACAGGGGCATGTAATTACAATTCTTGATCTAATATTTCACAGCAGAGCCCGTTCCTGCGCCCACCAAGAGTAACTGTAAAAGCTTACAGTGTTGTGACAACACCAACACCTAAGGCCCCGATTTCTGCAGAGTATATAGGGCAGGCCCCTACTTTCAAACATCCAACTTACAAACGACTCCTTCTTGCAAACGGAAGGAAACAACAGGAAGTGAGATGAAATCTACCCCTAGGAAGGGAAATTCTCTCCTGCAAGAGTTAATATGGGAAAAACGTGTCTCCTCTCCACTAATGCTTTATCACCAATCCTTGTTTCACTAAAAACCCCAAATTGTCAAAAAACATTTGTCACTGGGACAGAAAGTGAGGTGAAATTTTCTGAAGAGGAGCACAGACAGCAAAACAAATGTCTCAGGGGTGATAACCCTTCCATATGTTTTCCAAAAAGCTTAAAAATAGATTTTTATGGCTGGAGCTACACTTTAAAAATGTACCAGCTCAAAATTACAAACAGATTCTACTTAACAACAAACCTACAGTCCCTGTCTTGTTTGCACCGCCTGTATACTGCTGTTCAGAGTATATAGGGCCTGGGGGCCCCACGCCTTTCCTTTTTTTTAATTTGGGTGCGGGGTTCCCCTTAATATCCATACAAGACCCAAAGGGCCTGGTAATGGACTGGGGGGTAGGGGGGGTACCCATGCTTTTTGTCTCACTGATTTTCATCCATATTGCCTGACATTACATTAAAGCCGCAAGCAGTTTTAAATAACTTTTATTCCAGGGAATGTTCTATGCACGGGAAACATGCGCCACTTTACAGGCATACTATAGACACCCCCCAGGTACCCAGGTACGATATTTAAAGGAATATTTCACTTTTTTTTTTCACTTTAAGCATCATTAAAATCACTGCTCCCGAAAAAACAGCTGTTTTTAAAACTTTTTTTGCATTGATACATGTCCCCTGGGGCAGGACCCGGGTCCCCAAACCCTTTTTAGGACAATACCATGCAAATTAGCCTTTAAATTTAGTACTTTTGATTTCAAACATTCGAGTCCCATAGACTTCAATGGGGTTCTAAAGTTCGCGCAAATTTTCGGTCCATTCGCAGATTCTGTTGCGAACCAAACCGGGGGGGGGGTGTTCGGCTCATCCCTAGTGGGAAGACAACCCAACTGGGAACACTCACATGTTCAGAAGCGTGTAGAGCGCCTGTTAGGAGGAACAAAGTGCGTCCTGCCTGCCTCGTGCTCAAACAGGAAAATGTCCAGAGAATTTGCGAGCCCTAAGCTTTCTCTCTTCTTCAGAAACTTTTTCCTGCCGCTAATTCTGTTCCTACCAGGCGGGGTACCTATCCGTACGCTACCCACTAACAAAATGCATGCCAATCCTGGGAGCCAGGGCCATAAATACAGTAGCCTCTGCCTGACCAAAGATGGCTGAAAGAGTCATATGGGGCATCAAAATAAAATCACTTCTCCAGTGACCCAGGAAACCATAGAAAAACCATGTTCCTCTTGACTTCTCCAACTGCAATGCCACTGCGGAAGAGCGCTACTGTCATGTACCAGATAAGACCAGAACTGTGTGGACTGCAACAGAGGAAACCCAGACGTGTGTAAGTGAAAATATAATTGATTTATTAAAGATAAATGAATAAATATAACACAACCACCTCCAATATCACTCAGTGCACCACAACCAATACAAAACAGAACCCCACAAATAATAATAACAGAACAAATATATACAAGTAAGGGAAATACAAATATCATAAACAGAGCCAGGCCAGGGTTGTCAACGGGAGGTCAGCAGCTGGGGAAGGGAAACAAACAGGACAAGAGAGGATGGATGGATAGATCACAGGAGGGACGGGTCAGATACATGGCTCAGGGTCCAGAGCAAGGAAACAGACAGGGAACAGGAACAACAGGCTCCAGGAATCAGGTATCAGGTACAGGAATCAGGTTTCAGGAATCAGGCAAACGGGATACAGACTGCAGGTCAGGGCTCAAGGACAATACCAAGGCAAGATGAATGTGCACCTGCTCGGTATTTATACTGCAGCTGCTAATTAAAGTCAGATGACACCTGTCTGCAGAGGGGAATACCTGCTCCATACTGCCAGGATCCCTCCGCTGGTGGACGCCAGTACTGCAGCCCAAAGGTGACAAAATACCAGCAGGGAAAAGCTCTTCTGACAGCTCCAAACTGCCAGGAGACACCTGCTGGTGGACTTCAGTACTGCACGCCAAATGATCGATATTACCAGCGGAGGGGACCTTTCCTGACAGTACCCCCCCTTGAAGAAGCGACCTCCGGACGCTCCAACTAGCTGTTGCTGGGGAAAGTCCATGGTGTCCAGCCGGGCAAGCGGGCACTGGCACATCAGGCTGGGTAGCAGACAGGAACACACCAGGCTGGGCAGCGGACAGGAACACACCAGGCTGGGCAGCAGACAGGAACACACCAGGCTGGGCAGCAGACAGGAACACATCAGGCTGGGCAGCAGACAGGAACACATCAGGCTGGTCAGCAGGTTCCAGGTCGTCGAGCTGAGCAGCGGGCAATGAGACATCAGATTGGAAAGAGGGCTCATCAGGCTGGAAAGCGGGCTCATCAGGCTGGAAAGCGTGCTCATTAGGCCGGAAAGGGGGCTCATCAGGCCGGAAAGGGGGCTCATCAGGCCGGAAAGTGGGAACATCAGGCCGGAAAGCGGGCAAATCAGGCTGCAAGGTGGGCACATCAGGCCGGAAAGTGGGAACATCAGGCCGGAAAGCGGGCAAATCAGGCTGCAAGGCAGGCACATCAGGCCGGAAGGTGGGCACATCAGGCTGGAGAGTGGGCACATCAGGCTGGAAAGTAGGCACTGGCACCTCCAGCTGGAACACTGGCCCCTCAGGCTGGAACACTGGCACCTCCGACTGGAACGCCTCCGGCTGGAACTCTGGCTGGAACTCTGGCGCCTCCGGCTGGAACTCTGGCGCCTCCGGCTGGAAGGCGGGTACCGGGACATCAGGCTGGAAAGAGGACATCAGGACATCGGACTGGATAACAGGCACTGGGACATCAGACTGGATAGCAAGCACTGGGAGGTCAGACTGGGTCACAAGCACTGGGACATCAGACTGGGTCGCAAGCACTGAGACGTCAGACTGGGTCGCAAGCACTGGGATGTCAGACTGGGTCGCAAGCACTGGGATGTCAGACTGAGTCGCAAGCACTGGGACGTCGGACTGAGTTGCAAGCACTGGGACGTCAGACTGGATTGGATTAGCTGGTGCGGAGGCAGGTTGGGTTACTGGCAGGATCGTCTTGGTTGGAAAAAACTTTCCTTTTTTCTTGGGTTTAGTCACTGAGGCTCTGTAGGTAGGGGGTGCAGCAGACTGGAAAGGAGGATTGGGATATGGTGGAGAAGAGATAACAGTAGCTGGGGGAAGTTTTTGTGGATTAGTAGGCAGCTGAGAAGAGGCAGGTGGGTTGAATGCAGGATAGGTACAGGGCGCAGAGACTGGATAAGAGTATCTGGTTGGGAGCAATGTATACTGAGCTGCAACTGAGTTTGGCGTGGGTGATGGGGAGACAGACTTGTGGGCAGGTAGGTGTCTGATGGCAGAGGTGGTTTGTTGTGGATTGGTTGGGGCTGGTTTTAACATATCAGGCCATGAGTATGGGTTGGACAAAGGACGGATCACATGCTAACAAGGGTCTGTACTGAGTGAATACACTCCAAAAGCTTCTGCTGAGAACAGATGGAATAGTGCTCAAAAAAGCATGCAGAATCATTCTCTAACAGCCACACCAGAGACTCCACTTGATCAGCACTGAAAGGGGGAGAAATATCATCACTGGTCTTAGGAACACAGGACAGGACTAGCTCAGCACATATTTGGATCAAAGGCTGCACATCCCCAAACAACATACAGCCCTGGTCAACCAGGGAGTGAGCCAAACTGATGAGCTCAAGTAGCTGGCCATTGGTCCACTCTTTTAGTGACTGGCGGAGATACTCGCCACTTTCTGATGCCAGCAGAGCATAATATGGGATCACATTGGGATTCATTCCAGCAAAGCCAGCAGAACCAAGATGGTTCCTCTGTGCAGCCACTTCTGGTCAGGGACGGCCTTGGTATTCTGTCATGTACCAGATAAGACCAGAACTGTGTGGACTGCAACAGAGGAAACCCAGGCGTGTATATATATAAATGATTTATTAAAGATAAATGAATAAATATAACACAACCACCTCCAATATCACTCAGTGCACCACAACCAATACAAAACAGAACCCCACAAATAATAATAACAGAACAAATATATACAAGTAAGGGAAATACAAAGATCATAAACAGAGCCAGGCCAGGGTCGTCAACGGGAGGTCAGCAGCTGGGGAAGGGAAACAAACAGGACAAGAGAGGATGGATGGATCACAGGAGGGACGGGTCAGATACAAGGCTCAGGGTCCAGAGCAAGGAAACAGACAGGGAACAGGAACAACAGGCTCCAGGAATCAGGTATCAGGTACAGGAATCAGGTTTCAGGAATCAGGTAAACAGGATGCAGGTCAGGGCTCAAGGACAATACCAAGGCAAGATGAGTGTGCACCTGCCGGGTATTTATACTGCAGCTGCTAATTAAAGTCAGGTGACACCTGTCTGCAGAGGGGAATACCTGCTCCATACTGCCAGGATTTCTCCGCTAGTGGACGCCAGTACTGTGGCCCAAAGGTGAATAAATACCAGCAGGGAAAAGCTCTTCTGACAGCTCCAAACTGCCAGGAGACACCTGCTGGTGGACCTCAGAACTGCACGCCAAATGATCGATATTACCAGCGGAGGGGACCTTTCCTGACAGCTACCTGCAGTCGAGAAAGTAGACCATCTACCTACAACCCTCCTAGGTAGGTTGCTTGAATGATATGTAAATTTAGTTTTTTTTGTTGACTCCTCTGTAATCATTGAAGCAGCTACTGTACTATATTCTCTGGGCTGTTCAATATCTCACAGGCTGCAGGTTTGATTGCTTCCCACTGCATTCTGGAAGCTTCCAGAACATAGAGGGCTGGGAGAATCAAATGGGCAGCTTTAATATTTATTGTGCTGCAGCAAATCTTTTGGGAGGTGTGACCAGTAACTGGCTGGGGAGAACAAATAGTCTGAGGCCTGGAGCAGCCCTGTTTTTGTCCTGCTGGAGAGGTTACAAGACTCAGAGTTTGCTGCCCCTTTAAGGCAGTTCTACTGGAGTCTGCTGATGTGTATTGAGGTGCCAGGTATAGCAGTGCTGGGGGACCTATTTCTAATTATTTCTGGAGATACGAATTTGGTCTGGAGGACCCACTGAAGAAGTGCCTGGTGGGAGCTGGGAGGTGGGCAGCCACCATGCAAAATTGTGAGTGCTGATCCAAGCTTAAGAAACCAGTGACTGTGTGCTGTTCTACTTTGGGGTTCAGCAGTAGTTCTTTCTTTGAGACTGTTCCTACAGAGTCTCAGTTCTGGCTTTCCCCTGGGTTACTGGTTTAAAGACTGCTCTAAGAAGTTTCGACCAGTGAAGTGTGACATTTTTGCATTTTTGGAGTATCCCATACCACCCTAAACCCTCTCCTGTTACAACTTCTATAAGCAATAAATCTTAAAAGAGACATCCCCTAGACTTTAACCACTTCCTGCCCGGCCTATAACAGAATGACGTCCGGGAAGTGGTTCTGTTATCTTGACTGGGCGTCATATGACGTCCAGCAGGATAACATGCCGACGTGCAACGCAGTGATCGCGCAGCGCAGTGTTTGAGAGTGCCTCCGATCGTGATAAGAAACCTCTGACAGAGGCTTCTTACCAAATGATCAGCTGTGACCAATCACAGCTGATCATCGCGAGAACCAGGAAGTGCCGGTAAACGGCATTCCTCGGTTTGCGCTGACAGGGACAGCTGATCAGCTGCTCTCCCTTTAGAGGGGGGGTCTGTGCTGATAATCAGCACACTGATTATCAGCACAGCCCCCATCAAATGTACCCATAAGCTGCCAATTGGTGCCAATTGGTGCCCAGTCAGTGCCCCATCATAACTCCCTGCCAGTGCCCAATAAAGTGCCAATCAGTGCCCACCACAGTGCAAATCAGTGCCCACCATAGTGCCAATCAGTGTCCATCACAGTGCCAATTAGTGCCCAGCATTAACACCTGTCAGTACCTGCCCAATCAGTGCTGCTCGTCAGTGCATCTATTAGTATCCATCAGTGCCACCTATTAATGCCAATCTGTCCCGCCGGTCAGTGCCCATCAATGCCACCTATCAGTGCCCATCAGTGCCGCCTGTCAGTGCCACCTATCAGTGCCCATCAGTGCTGCATATGAGTACCGCCTATCAGTGCCCATCAATTCTACATATCAGTTCCTCCTCATCAGTGCCTATCAGTGGCACCTTATCATTGCCAAGTCATCAGTGCCCATCGGTGCTGCCTCATCAGTGCCTGTCAGTGAAGGAGAAAACCAAATTTTATAACAGAAACAAAGAAAAACATTTTTTTTTCAAAAATGTCAGTATTTTTTAGTTTGTTTAGCAAAAAATAAAAACCGCAGAGGTGATCAAATACCACCAAAAGAAAGCTCTATTTGTGGGAAAAAAATGCTAAAAATTTCGTTTGGGTACAGTGTTGTATGACCGCGCAATTGTCATTCAAATTGCAACAGCACTGAAAGCTCAAAATTGTCCTGGGCAGGAAGGGGCGAAAGTGCCTGGTATTGAAGTGTTTAAGAAGCCAGAGTGAATGGACTGTTGCGTGTGTGATTGGTAACCTCAGCACTGTTTTGGGAAAGAACTAGTTAAATCAGCAGCTCCTACAGTGGTAGTGCTACAAAGGATTAATGTGATATCACCCACATACAACCCAGTAAAAAATTTCCAAGTTACATTATTAGTAGACTTCCTGTCCTAGGCTGACAGTGCTCACTCACTGTACTATATCTATGGCTGAGCAGCGTTGTCATCCTAGCACCGGAAATATTATGGGACTACAGAACACTTCCACCTCTCCTCATCTATAACATAGGAGGGGTGTGTTCTGTAGTTCACAGCTAGTAAGGCTGATAACATTGTTTGAGATTTCAGTTCAATGCACAGAAAGCGAAAAGGAAAAAAGGACACTGGATTTCTATGAAGATCAATAGGTATTTTTGTGTACTTGCAGGAAATATACCTAGTCTGAAAAAAAGAAAACTAGATACTGATAGGCTGCAACATACTACATTTTTGTTCCTGGGTCCGGTTAACTTTAAAGCAACCCTGAAGTCTAGAACCCATTATCAAAACCGTTGACTGAATTAGAGTATTGATAGTGACACTAGCCTACAGTTTTTTTTCCAGAGTCTATGCAAATATTGACAAGATCTCTTCCTTTTGGCTCTGTGGTCTGCTATTGTCCAATGTCCTTGACTCATCATTGGCCATGAAGGCCACCTGGCACACATGGCTGCCAATCAAGTGCTGAGAAACCAAGAAGGGCCATCCACAGTGACCAGAAAGAGATACAGTTGCTGTTTGCTTAATAAAGGGACACTGTTTTTGGGGTAACAGACAGCTGTGAAACATGACCAGGGGCACTTGGAGGTACCTGCACAAGCCTCCCAACACTGATTTTAAAAGTGATTCCAGCCCATAAGTACACTTAAATAAAATAATATAGTGCGGACAATAGTTAAGTGCTGTTAACAATAAAAATAAGTCAGTTCATATATACTCAGTCCATGGAGGCAGACCAATAAAATATCATCTTTGATTAGTGGTGATGGTGGAGGTCACACTAGGCAAGTAAAAATAAATGAGATTTCCTACCTTGGGGATCACATATCCTCTAAATTCTGTGTCTTTGGTCATCATGTGAGGAACATTTAGGGGTGACACATCACTGAATCTCTGCACTTCACTCAACACAGCCTGCGTAAATGGCATGTGTAACCGGTCATCAAATTTTGGAAGCCGTCCCCGTCCGATCACTTGGTCAATCTCATCATGGAGTTTGGCTGTACAAATACAATATCTGTGAAATCATATTTCAGACAAATGCAGTTTAAAATGCCAATTCAAATAGTATAGAATGGATTACAGTGTGCAATGTAACAGGACCATGTGGAATGTAATTCAACCTCTTCCATGCTGGTTCTGGCAATCCACAAGACTCCTGTGGTTCTCTAGCATGAAGCCCACCAGGGTTGGCCCACAGACCTCACCCTTCCGAGACACCCTGCGGTCGGCCCTGCCTTGCCTGACCAGAACCCAGGACCCCATCCAGCCTGCTTTGCATGCCAGCCTTAGTCCAATTCCTTTCCATTGGCACAACCCTTAATCCCTAGTTGGAAAAGACTAAATAACCTAGTCCACACTAGACTCTTTCAATGCTACAAACAGGCTTTACTCAAGAAGGTCATATGTACACACAGCCATACAGGACAATGGTGGCACCACAGGAGTGAGTTACAAAGTCCTTAAAGTCCCAATAACACGTCGAGAGAGGTGTTTCAAGATGTTAGACCTGCATCCTAGCAATGGGTTACTCTATGTCCCAACATGTCCTTGTCAGCGATACCTCCAATATCAGGAGTTCTCAAGCTTCCCCTTCAAGGGGAAGTCCAAGTAAAATGTTCCTTTTTACATCCCGATTCTGGATGGCTTCAAACAATCTTATTTGCAGACCAAAGGCCCAATGACTAACTCCTTATACCCCAACCCTACAGAACCTATTGACTAACAGGGTATGGTTACCACACAACCTGGAGCAGGATGCCAACTTAGAGGGCTTTTCTACAATCACATAATGTTCTCTGCACCCAAACTTGACCTGGTTTCAGCCCCTTGCACGCCACTATACTGCAGAACTAAGTCTAGGAATGGGAGGAACAACATAAAGAAGCAGTTAGTTGTGCTGCAGTGCTCATGTACTAAAAAGGGGCATGATGACAGAAGCTAAAGGCTGTGTGACAAAGAGATGATATTATCAGTCATCTGTTTCTCCCATTTACTGGGAGAAGGATTAGACCTGCAAGTGTTATTTCAGGGTGAGTTAAGACAAACAGTTAAATCCACAGATGAATTACATACTGTATATGAGAGATGTTTTACTTCAAAAGATTGGTATTCCTTCAGGCTTTGGGATATACACAGTCCTACCATACATTACAGCCCTGTCTGGAAGGGCAGAAGACCTGATTTTTTTCTGTTACAGTTAAGTAACATTTAATGCCACGTACACATGACCGGACTTTCTGGCAGAAAAGGTCCGACGGAATCATTTCATTGGATATGCCGATTGTGTGTGGGCTTCATTGGACTTTACTTTCGAAAATTCTGACGGATCTAGAAATAGAACATGTTTTAAATCTTTCCGATGGAATCAATTCCTATCGGGAAAACCGTTCGTCTGTATGCTGTTCCGATGGACCAAAAATGACGCAAGGGCAGCTATTGGCTACTGGCTATTTAACTTCCTTTTTCTAGTCCCGTCGAAAGTGTTGTACGTCACCACATTCTGAACGATCGGACTTTGGTGTGATCGTGTGTACGCAAGTCCATTTCAGCGGAACTCCGTAAGAACTCCGGCAGAAAAACCGCCAGAGTTTATTCTGACAGAAAAAACGGTCGTGTGTATGCGGCATTACAGGTCTTATCCCACTCTCAACCTGTTACTAGACAGTAAAAAAAGAAACAGCAGACTGATGATCTTATCTTTCTGTCACCCTGCTCTATTTTCCTATCGGCATGTTCCTGTAACACAATATAGGAGAACACCTTGTATTAACCTCTTGCCGACCAGCCGCCGTCATTATACTGTGGCAGGTTGGCACGGCTGCACAAACCGCCGTAGGTGTACGACGGACGCTTTTAAAGGTATAGGGGGGCACACGCGCCTCCCGGAGTGAGACGCGGGAGCCGATGCGCGTGGCCGGCGGCGCAATGTCCGCCGGCGACCCGCAATAGCTCCTCAGAGAGCCAGAATGGAGATCTGTCAATGTAAACAGACAGATCCCCATTCTGTCAGGGAAGTAGAGAGAGATCTGCTGTTCCTAGAGATCAGGAACAACGATCTCTCTCTACTCCCAGTCGCCTTCCCAGGGAACAGTTAACCCCTTGATCGTCCCCTAGTGTAAACCCCTTCCCTGCCAGTGGCATTTATACAGTAATCAGTGGCTATTTTGGTGCCCCTATGTATCCAGCACCAGACACAAGTCACAGAGCCCCTTTGTATCTAGCCCTACTGCCCTATGGGGGAAAAAGTATGAAGAGGATCCTCGAGAGTTGGCTTAATTCAAGTAGCCGGTCAAGAAGTGAATGAGACATGAAGAGGTAATTGTGTCATGACGTGCTCGCTTCTAAGTAGGATTGCCATTTTAATGCAGATTTCTCATGACTAAAGCCTCCGCTTACGAGCAAAGTTTCCAGAGTTCCCCTTTAGGGTGCCTTAAGCCCAAGCCACAACCTTAGGTTTGAGATGTACTATTGTGGGGGTATTCCAGCTTTTCCAACCCCCTTAGTATTTAAATTACATTTTTAAAATGGCATGTGCGGACTTTGGGCTGCTTTAGAACCACTGTGAGAGTACTAAGCCTGGAGTAAAGGTTATCTCAATCGGGGGTCCCACTTGCATTACACAGGCCCAACTGAGTGGAGGAACTGCCAGCGAGACATGTTTGCGTCCCCTACACCTGCCTTGTCATGCTGACTACTAGTGTACTTAACTATTTAGAGTTCTGTATTTCATACATTTTGTCTACCAGACATGCCATGTACATTCATTGATTGATTGATTCCATCATTCATTTCAGTTTGTGTGACAGCAACATGACAATCTTACATAAAAAAAAATTGCAAAAAGTATCTATTTCCCCATTGCAACAGAACAAATATTTAAATATTCTTCATTTAGTTTACCCCTTGTAGTCACCTTGTATCTCTGGGTATTTCAGCATGATGAGAAGGCTATACCGAAAGGTGGTAGTCACAGTCTCAATTCCTGCTATGAATAAGTTATGGGCGGTAACTAGGAGATTTCGTATGGTAAATTCGGTGTTGGGGTTATCCTTTTCCTGCAGAAAGATGGGAAATATTACAGTTCATATCAATGGCAGAAGCTGTTTCTGGCTTCTTCCTTCTTAATCCATAACTAAACAAGTTTGAGTAAGTCAAGTATTCATGTTGAGACATCCAGCTACCAGACACATTTGTATGTTTTAAATTAACCTTAAATCTAACAGTTTCACTGGTAGATTATTCCCCGCCAATGCAATTCTGTGAGAATATAATGCACACAAGGCCATTTTAGGAGTGCATTTCAGTGGAATTTCAAGCACCCAGCTTTCCCAGGAGGCAACAACGAGGAAGGTAACATCATCTGCGACTCCCTAAACTGTTGCAAGCAGGGACAGAGGTTATTTGTTTAAAGTATTGTTAAGAACTGTGTTTGTGACCTGCTTTTTTTAATATTATATATTAGATATTTGCATTACGGGGTGCGCAGATGTCAGTAAAGCATATCTTACATTTTCAAGGTCTGCTGTACCTGTAGTGGCATCAAAATAATTAGACTGTTATGTGCAAAGCAGATAGCGCCATGTGCCTGCTTGCAGTTTCATTTGCCTTCTACATCTCAGCAGCCTAGAAAATCATCATCACTTGGCTTATTCTTCTCCTGTCTCTGGCTCATCCTGATTGGCCCCTCAGTGTGATAGGTGATATTTTTGTTGCCACAGGTTTGTAAACCAGTATAATTATCACCTTGATCTTCCTGCTCCATGGGGAAAGGCCTTGGCATTCCCCCACCCCGGGAAAAAGCTAATCACCTCTTCAAATCACCATTTCACAATTTCATATGGTTCTTAGAAACTGCTTGCCACCTGAATTCCAGGCATATCTGTTGGTCCATGTTCTTCTCTTAGTTACATAGTTACATAGCTGGTAAGACTGAAAAAAGACACAAGTCCATCAAATCCAACCTGTATGTGTGCGCTTTTATGTCAATATTACATTGTATATTCCTGTATGTTGTGGTAGCTTAGGTGCCCATCTAATAGTTTTTTTAAATTATCTATGCTCCCTGCTGAAACCACTGCTTGTGGAAGAGAATTCCACATTCTTACCGCTCTTACCGTAAAGAACCTATAATCTTGTAAGATCCTTCAGTCCCTTTATTAGCTGTGTTGCCCTTCTCTGTACTCTCTCCAATTCCAGCATATCTGCCCAGAGGACTGGAGCCCAGAACTGGATGGCATACTCTAGGTGCGGCTGGACCAGAGTCTTGTAGAGTGGGAGAATTATCGTTTTATCTATGGAGTTAATTCCCTTTTTAATGCATGCCAATATTCTATTAGCTTTGCTTGCAGCAGCTTGGTACTGCATGCCGTTGCTGAGCCTGTCATCTACTAGGACCCCCAGGTTCTTTTCCATCCTAGATTCCCCAAGAGGCTCTCCCCTAGTGAGTAGATTACATTCATGTTTTTGCCACCTAAATGCATTATTTTACATTTTTCTACATTGAACCTCATTTGCCGTGTAGTTGCCCACCCCACTAATTTGTTCAGAACTTCTTGCAAGGTTTCCACATCCTGCGGAGAAGCTATTGCCCTGCTCAGCTTAGTATCATCCGCAAATACTGAGATTGAGCTGTTTATCCCATCCTCCAGATCATTTATGAATAAATTAAATAGGATTGTTCCCAGGACAGAAACCTGAGGAACCCCCCTTTCCACATTGGACCATTCTGAGTACTCCCCATTTATCACTACCCTCTGAACTTGCCCTTGTAGCCAGTTCTCAATCCAGGTATAGACAGACCTTAGCTTGTACAGTAAACATTTGTGGGAAACTGTATCAAATGCCTTTAAATCCAGATACACTACGCCTACAGGCCTTCCTTCATTTAGATGGCAGCTCACCTCCTCATAGAAGGATAATAGATTTGTTTGGCAAGAACGACTTTTCATGAATCCATGCTGATTACTATTAATGATACAGTTTTCATTACCAAAATCTTGTATATAGTCCCTTATCATCCCTTCCAAGAGCTTGCATACTATTGATGTTAGGCTAACTGGTCTGTAGTTCCCAGGAATATATCTTGGTCATTTAAGGATTGATGCTACATTGGCTTTTCTTCAATCAGCTGGTATCATACCAGTTAGTAGACTGTTCGTAAAGATTAGGAACAACGGTCTGGCAATTATTTGACTGAGTTCCTTAAGGACCCTCGGGTGCAAGCCATCTGGTCTCGGTGACCTATTTATGTTAAGTTTTTCAAGTCTGTTTCTAATTTTATCCTCTGTTAAACATGAGGGTGCTTCCTCTGACGTGTCATGAGGATAAACATTGCAGTTTTGTTTACTGAAGCCCCCTGTTTCCCTCGTGAAGACTGTTTGAGCCTAGATCCGTCTGAAAAAATCTGATGGATTTTGTTGTCGGAATGTGCCCTGTACACCCGATCGCACATTCCGACAACAAAATCCATCCTATTTTTTCCGACGGATCTTGGCTCAAACTTGTCTTGCATACACACGGTCGCACAAAGTTGGTCGGAAATTCCGAACGTCAAGAACGCGGTGACGTACGACACGTACGACGAGCCGAGAAAAATTAATTTCAATAGCCAGTGCGGCTCTTCTGCTTGATTCTGAGCATGCGTGGCACTTTGTGCGTCGGAATTGATCTAAACACGATCCTAAAATGTGCGATCGGAGCTTGTTGTCGGAAAATTTTAGATCCTGCTCTCAAACTTTGTGTGTCGGAAAATCCGATGGAAAAAGTCCGATGGAGCCTACACACGGTCGGATTTTTTCCGACAACAAGCTCCGATCGCACATTTTCCGTCGGAAAGTCTGACCGTGTGTACAGGGCATTACATTTCTTATTGCATTCTTTGTGCAGTTGGAATGCTGATGATGACCCCGCAGACTTGTATTTTTTAAAGGCCTTCGCCTTTGCTTTTATATGAATTTTGACATTGGCATTAAGGGCTTTTATTAGCTCTTTTAATTTTATTACCCTTTAGGATGCACTGGCTAAAACCCTTATTTAATATACTCCTAAAGCACACCCATTTTTCCTCTTTGTTCTTTGTTCCTAGGATTTTATCCCATTTAGTATTGTCTAACAAGGAGCGTAGTTTCTGGAAGTTGGATCTTTTGAAAATTCAGTGTATTTGTATTCCCGTTATGTTTCCTATTTGTGTGATTTATGCTGAAACAAATTGACCCGTGATCGCTGTTTCCTAAGTTGCCCTGTATTTCTACACCTGTGATCAAGTCTGTATTGTTAGTAATCAGTAGGTCTAGTAATGCATTGTTTCTTGCTGGTGCATTTACCATCTGACTCATGAAATTTTCCTTTAAGACATTTAGGAAATGGTGAGCCTTAGATGAATGTGCGGTTCCTTCTGCCCAGGCTATTTCTGGATAATTAAAATACTCCATTATAATGACACTTCCCATCCTTGCTACCATTCCAAACTGTGATAGGAGGTCCGTCTCCCCCTCCTCCCTCAGGTTAGGGGCCCTATAGCATACTGCCAGTATTACTTTCTCCTTGTTTTCCTTCCTTTGTAACTATACCCATAAGGATTCCACCTATTCCCTTGCTCCATTAATGATGTCATCCCTCACATTCACCCGTAAATCATTTTTGATATACAGGCATACCCCTCCTCCTTTCTTACCCTCCCTGTCCCTGCGATATAGGGGATACCCTTGCATGGTTGCCAGCCAATCATGAGAGCTGTTGAACCAGGTCTCTGAAGTTCCCCCAAAATCTAATTCCTTCTCATACAGTAGCAGCTCTAGTTCTCCCATCTTGTCCGCCAGACTGGCATTAGTGAACATGCCTTGTAGTTTTGTCCGGACACATTCTATCTTCTTATTGGGTGTTCTGAGGTTGCAAATAAGACTTGTTACTGTACTTACTATGGGTTTAGGTGTTTTAGTCAACCTACCACTAATGCCCCCAATACTACCCACTGAAATACATTCCACACTGGCTATCTCTATGTCTGGACCCTCCTCCTGCCACCTAGTTTAAAAGCCCCTCTAACTTTTCAGCCATCTTCACTCCCATCAGATCTACACCCTCCTCATTTAGGTGCAGTCCGTCCCTTCTATAAAGTTCCCCAGGAATCCAAACCCCTCCTTTGTACTCCAGCTCCTCAGCCACTGGTTTAGTTCCCTAATCTCCCGCTGCCTTTCTGGTGTGGCTCAAGGTACCGGTAGTATTTCTGAAAATACTACCTTGGAGGTCCTATTCCTCAATTTAGCTCCTAAATCCCTAAAATCGTTTTTTAGGACACTCCATTTTCCTCTGAATTTGTCATAGGTGCCAATGTGCACCATGACTGCTGGGTCTTTCCCAGCCCCCCCCTCCCAGTAATCTGTCCACCAGATCCGTGATGTGCCGAACCAGAGTATCTGGTGGACAACATACAGTTCGGCGCTTTAGGTCCTTGTGACAGATTGCCCTCTCTGTCCTTCTGAGTCCCCTACTACCAATTTTTTTCTTTCCTTCCCCTTGGCTCCCCCCCACTCTTACTGGAGGAGGTCTTCCCCTGGCAGCTAGGGGTGTCACTCTGTTCCAGCAATTCTGGTCCCTGACTGGTTTCACCAATGTCACACAGTGGGGCGTACTTATTGGGATGTTCCATCTCAGGATCGGCCTCCCTGACTTTCCCCTCTACCCTTCCTGACTGTCACCCATCTATTCGTCTCTGGTGCCTGCACATATTTGTCTCCACCCGCCTCTGTGCTGGCCCCTGCCGACACCTGCCGGGTACGTTCCCAGCTCCCCTTTGGGATGGGGATTCTTTTTAGTGTTGACAGTTGCTTCCCTAGATTCAGAACCTGAGCTTCCAGGGAATCAATGTGCTTACATTTTGCACAGCAGAATTTGCCCTCGATCAGATGATCAAGGAACGCATACATGCCGCAAGATGTACACTGAGTCGCATCTCCATCTCCGCTGGGCATCATACCAACTAATTTACTCACAGCACTCGAGCACTCTGGAACTCACAGCACTCGTGCACTCGGGTACTCACAGCACTCTTGGTTCGACTGTGTGATGATATTCAAGCCTGGGTCTTGCAACTCTAGAGCTGATGCTATCACACACTCTTTTGATTCTCAAGATACTGAAGCTCCTGCTAAACCAGCATGTATTATTCCTACCACTTGCATCCTGGTCCTAAACTTTGTCTTGGTGCTTATCTTTATTTGCTCCTGTAATCTCAATGTCCACTGTGACCCCTGTGACTCCAGGCACCCTGAGCATCCTGTGTTACCTCTGTAACCCAAGTGACTGAGGAGTACCCTGAGCATTCTTTATCACTCTGTGACCCCTATGACTCCAGAGCACCTTGTAGAACCCTATGGTCCTTGTGATTTCAGATCATCTTAAGTATCCTCAACCCCCATGATCCCAGAGCACCCTGAGCATCCTGTATTGTCCAATGACCCAAGAGCATCCTGTGTCAAGCAGTGAAGCCAGAGCATCCCGTGCTGGCCAATGATCCTAGAGCACTTTGTATCATGCATAGACTCCAATATGCAATGTGCACCCTGTGATTCCAGTCTATCCCAAGCATCCTTTATCAACCTGTGACAGTGCAGCCTCAGGTATGCTCCTGCAATATTTTGTGCTGTCTCTCCCTCATTGTCCATAACTTGCTATTTTGAGTATGGTAAATTTTGTCACATTAGGAGTTGAGATTTTTGTAAACTAAAATGATAATAAAAAACGTAAAAGATTTAATTACATAAATACCTGTTCCATTTTAATAAGGAAGCTGTCAATAAAGTGCCTTGAAATGCTGGGATCCAGAGTCTCTTGGCTGGACTTCACCTTCTCAAATATATTTGCAGCAAGTTGCTCAGATAGTAGTGTTGTCTTATGATGAGGTCCAGGAATGTATTCCATAAGGGTAGGAAGAATGCTATGCAGCTAGAAAAATTGGAAAGATTTCCATCAAAACTCAGTCACTGAAAAGACAATCCAGATAGCTTTCCTATTCCAAATAATATTGGTATACATCAAAGAAAGTACAATAAATTTAAGATCATTCAGATACAATAATTTATTAAAGTCACAATTAGGGATGAGTCGAACACCCTCCTGTTCAGTTTGCAGCAGAACATGCGAACAGGCAAAAAATTTGGGAGAACACACAAACACCTTTAAAGTCTATGGGACACGAACATGAATAATCAAAAGTGCCAATTTTAAAGTCTTATATGCAAGTCATTGTCATAAAAAGTGTTTGGGGACCCGGGTAATGCCCCAGGGGACATGTATCAATGCAAAAAAATTTAAAAAAAACAGACATTTTTTCGGGAGCAGTGATTTTTTTAATGCTTAAAGTGAAACAATAAAAATGAAATATTCCTTTAAATATTGTGCCTGGGGGGGTCTAAAGTATGCCTGCAAAGTAGCGCATTTTTCCTGTGTTTCGAACAGTACCACAGCAAAATTACAGGAAAAATTGTCATTTAAAACTGATCGCGGCTGTAATGAATTGTCGGGTCTCGGCAACATGGATAAAACTCATTGGAAAAAAGAGCATAGGATCCCCCACCCCAGTCCATTACCAGGCGCTTTGGGTCTGGTATGAGTATTAAGGGGAACACTTAGGACCTTTTCTTAACAGATTGAATTATGATTTGGATCTCAAGGGGCTACAAATAGGAGACAGGGAATTCAAGGTTGCAGCCTTTGCAGAACCTCTTGCCTCCCTGCCCAATCTATTAAGAGCCATAAACCAGTTTGGCGGCCTGTCAAACCTTAAAATGAACTATTCCAAATTGCATGCCTTAAAAGTCTCTCTCCCACCAGATGGAGTCACCCACTGTCAAGATTTCTTCCTATTCCTTTGAAAAAAAGTTGTCATTACATGCTTAGGAATTCAGATTCCAGCCAAGTTACCTGAGTTATACACGCACAACTTCTATGTAGCTTTAAGAAAAGTACAAACTGACCTTAAGGATTGGGTGGATCTTAATGTTTTGTTGTTCAGTGGTTTGTGATTCAGCATTGATTAAAATGACTATCCTTCTATACTTTTTATACCTGCTGTAGATTATCCTGATCCATTTACCGCCATTCTTTTTTGCGTCCAACAAAAAAGCCTGCTCATTGTTTATCTGGAGAAAATTCTCTGCCTTGTATCAAGTACTCCCATCTTACACTGTAAACAGTAAAAAAGGGAGGACAGACCATAATGGTCCCATAAAGAATGAGGAAGGGCATCTGGTTAAGGATGGGGAGATGGCAAAGGAATTAAATTTATTCCTCTCCTCGGTCTTCACGAGGGAATCGGGGGGGCTTCAGTAACCAAAACTGCAGTGTTTATCCTCTTGACACATCACAGGAAGCACCTCCATGGCTAACAGAGGACAGAATTAGAATTAGACATGGGAAACTTAACATTAATAAATCACCGGGACTGGATGGCTTGCACCCGAGGGTACTTAGGGAACTCAGTCAAGTAATTGCCAGATCATTGTTCCTAATTTTTGCTGCCAGTCTACTGACTGGAATGGTACCAGCTGATTGGAGAAAAGCCAATGTAGCACCAATATTTAAAAAGGGCCCAAAATACATCACTGGGAATCACAGACTAGTTAGCCTAACATCAATAGTATACAAGCTCTTGGATGGGATGATAAGGGGCTATATACAAGGTTTTAGTAATGAAAACGGTATCATTAGCATTAATCAGCACAGATTCATAAAGAATTGTTCTTGCCAAACCAATCTATTAACCTTCTATGAGGAGGTGATTTGCCATCTAGATGAAAGAAGGCCCGTAGATGTGGTGTATCTGGATTTTGCAAAAGCATTTGACACAGTTCCCCATAAAGGTTTACTGTACAAAATATGGTCCGTTGGCATGGACCATAGAGTGAGTACATGGATTGAAAACTGGCTACAAGGGCGAGTTCAGAGGGTGGTGATAAATTGGGAATACTCCGGATGGTCAGGGGTGTTTAGTGGGGTCCCACAGGGTTCTGTACTGGGACCAATCCTATTTAAATTGTTCATAAATGACCTGGAAGATTGAGTAAACAGCTTAATCTCTGTATTTGCGGACGATACTAAGATAAGCAGGGCAATAACTTCTCCGCAGGATGTGGAAACCTTGCAAGAAGATCTGAACAAATTAATGGGGTGGGCAACTACATGGCAAATGAGTTTTAATGTAGAAAAATTCAAAATAATGCATTTGTGTGGCAAAAATATGAATGCAATCTACACACTAGGGGGAGAACCTCTGGGGGAATCTAGGATGGAAAAGAACCTGGGGGTCCTAGTAGATGATAGCCTCAGCAATGGCATGCAATGCCAAGCTACGGCTACCAAAGCAAACAGAATATTGGCATGCATTAAAAAAAGGGATTAACCCCAGGGATAAAGCGATAATTCTCCCACTCTATAAGACTCTGGTCCGGCCGCACCTGGAGTATGCTGTCCAGTTCTTGGCACCAGTCCTCAGGAAGGATGTACTGGAAATGGAGCGAGTACAAAGAAGGGCAACAAAGCTAATAAAGGGCCTGGAGGACATTAAAGAAAGGTTGCCAGCACTGAACTTATTATCTCTGGAGAAGAGACGCTTGAGAGGGGATATGATTTCAATTTACAAATACCATACTGGTGACCCCACAATAGGGATAAAACTTTTTTTGCGGAAGGGAAGAAGAAAAGAGATTTAACCTTAAACTACGTAGAGGGTTCTTTACTGTAAGAGCGGCAAGGATGCGGAATTCCCCTGTGGTCTCAGCAGGGGGCATCAATAGTTTCTTTCACAAAAATGTTATTAGCATGTTAGCCAACTTATCAGGACAATATATAGATGGTTACAGAAATGCAATAAGCAAGGGACAAACAGGAAAAATAAAAGATAAAGTACATATGGGAAGTGAGAAGAAAGGGACATAAACATTAGAGATATGCTGGTGCTAGCCTCAATGCTCCATGGGATGAGCAGTCTAAGGCATCCCAGGGAGCCCAAGGCGTCTGTAAGCAAAAGTGTCCTCCTATAGAACCCAGCATAGCCATATAAGAATTTTGATCAAAGGTCTCCCTGTCCATGTGGATGTAACTCAAAAATTAAACTGATTCAGGAGGGAAGCAAAGGGAAATATTGAAAATACAAAGTTATCAAGCATAACCAATCCGATCAGAACTATCCCTGTCTGCCTGACAGGTATATGCAATCGGTACATTCAGCATTATGAACTGGAAGGAAGGAAGCAACCAATATGAGAAGAAAGAGTCTGAGAAGGAGAGGGGGAGTAAGAAAAGAGAAGAAGAAGAGAGAGAGAGTCAATGAGGTGTGAGCCAGAGGAGCCTTAAATCGAAAGGAGCGTACTGTCAAACCGGGAAGGTTGAGTATACGTAATCCATGGTCGCCAAACTCTAACAAACTTGTCATGCGTGTCTAACAAAATAGCTGTTAATTTCTGATTCACCATGACATCATTCATACGTTTTTAACCGCCCCAAAACTAAGCATAGGGGTTTTCCAGGCCTTAGCAATTGTCAGCTTAGTTGCAGTAAAAATATGTTGTGCCAGTTGCCTTTCCGGTCGTAACAATTCGGCAACAGGTTTGCCTAGAAGAGCTTCAAAGGAGTCCCTTTTAAGAATAACATGAAATAAATTCCGAATTAAAGCATAGACCCTAACCCATAACCTGCACGCCCTTGGGAATGACCACCAAATATGTGCCATGGAACCTTCCTGCGAGCATCCCCAAAAGCAGAGGGAAGAGTAGGTTGGTATAAAGCTGGCCAGTCTAGCTGGCGTGTAATACCACCTATATAGCACTTTATAGGCATTTTCCATAATAAGGACGTTTCGTGAGCATTTGGAAATGGCTATAGTCATAGCCTGCCAGTCCTTTGGGTCAAGCTGCCTTCCCAGTTCTTTTTCCTATTGAAGGCGATAGGGTCTAATCAGGGGTTTTCTTGCAGAGATTATAGAAGAATAAATCAGAGATATCAGGCCTGGAGAGTGAGGTCTAGCTCTACATATACTCGCAAAAGGGGTCAGAATATATGTGGTAGGACGGGATTTAATGAGTTGCTGGAGGAAATGCCTAAGTTGTAGGTAGCTATAGTGTTCACGCAAGGGAATATCATGCGAAGAGCGTAGTGCATTGAATGACAGTATCCTAGTAGGAGTGAACAGGGAGTGGATATCCTTGAACCCATTTGTGGTCCACCATAAAAATTGTGCCGAGTTTTCACAACCTGGAGGAAACAATGGACAATGGAGAAGTCGCAGAAGTGGGAGGTGAGGGGAGATCAGACCCGCAGAATATTTAACAGAGTCCTACAGTCGTAAAGAGTGGGCCAGGCATGGTCCTATTACAGCTGGGCGGTGGATGGGAGGGAGCCAGGGTATAGAGGAAGGTCAATCGTGGCCCACAGCAGCATTTGATATGTGTCATGACGATGCGAAAGCGGAGCTATGCGGGCATCAATAGTTTCAAATAACTTGGATAAGCACCTGAACGACCACAACATACAGAGACATACAATGAAATACTGACATATAATCACACACATAGGTTGGACTTGATGGACTTGTGCCTTTTTTCAACCTCACCTACTAAGTAACTATGTAACATGCCCGAAACTTAAGAGGGGGTTGGTTTATTGTACCTTCACAAGTTTTACCTGGCTTGCCACCTTACAAGATTATTAGATTGGAGTATTCCGCAGACAATAAAATCTGCATGTCCTTAGAAAACTCATTCACGCATATTCTGCTTCACATGCTTTCATGGATATCTACCTGTCACTGGCCATGAGAGATCAAGACACATCCCCTCATTCACTCTTCCCCGGCCTGCTTCAGAAAGGTGGCAAAATCCATTGCCTTTTCCTCAGTTCCAGGCCCCTAACCATGATAAGGGGAAACCCTGATTTTCCACTGGGAGAGGTGGGGTCTTTCCTACATCAGGTGTGGCCACATAGAGATGTACCTGTTGCTGTATTAGAACAACCTTCACTATGCCTAGCTGAAAATCCTGTCCTGATGGAGGAGAAGAGTCTGCCTGGAGGTGATGTGTGTATGGGACAGCAGTGCTTTAGGTTATTCTTTCCTGTAACCTGGTCCCAAATATTCAGCATCAGCAATGCTTTGCTCCTACATTTCTGAGCAACAGAGTACGGTCATTAAAGTGATGTGACAACTTACCTTATTGATCTACCTAATCAAGCCTCCATCCATGACCACTGTGAGTGGTGAAAGCCTTGTCTGACCAATCTGTTAGTTCAGGGGTTCATTGATTGAGGTGAGCGGTTTGGCTTACTGGTGGTGGAATCACAGATCTGCGTTGCACCTTATGAATATTTGAGAGCACCCTCACTACCGTAGAGGAGACTACTTTCTGTTTACTCTTTTTTTCTTATCATCCACATTTAAGGGGACTTTCATTATTTATGCCATGAGCAATGTGTTAGTCTGCTGATATTATCTATAGCGCTACACTGTTATTTGTATGATAAGGGGAAACCCTGATTTTCCACTGGGAGAGGTGGGGTCTTTCCTACATCAGGTGTGGCCACATAGAGATGTACTTACACATCAATTTTTCTCGAAAGGTAAACCCCTTTCATATGAGAAGCTGGTATCCATGTCCTTCACTAAGTCCTTCCCCTTCCGGACATATAGACAACTTTGAATTTTTTTTATCCCAAGATTCTATGACAATGTGGGCAAGGCAACTTATGCTGTTTAAATCTTTACGCACATGGAAACCACTGCAAAAAAACACACAGGAGGGCGTGAACACCTTGTGCATTACCATAAATGTATTTTTGAATCCAAATCTGGCAGGCTTGGTGTCAGAGAGAGACCTACAGGCTTCCCTTACAGATGACGAATGGGATAACATTCACAAATACACACATAAGGATTCCCTGAATGTAGCTATTCAGGAAAACTACTATAAAATTGAAACCTGGTGGTATAGAACCCCATCTCGCCTACATAAATTCTCCCTCTCTATACCGAATACTTTTTGGAGACGTGGAAGGGCAGAAGGCACCATGCTTCACATTTGGTGGTCCTGTGAGATGCTCCATCCATTCTGGAGCGAGGTCCACAATCTCATTGCACAAGTGACCACGTTCACTCTGGACTTCACCCCAGCGCAATTTCTCTTACACCACATGACTTTATCCAGAAAAGACTACCACAAATCACTGGCTATGCACATGGTGAATGCCGCAAGACTCTGCATTCCTGTACACTGGTGCTCTAAACATGTCCCAATAATTATAGTATGATTTGCTAGACTCTCTAGGATAGAGGAGATGGAAGAACTTATACTGTACATATCTGCCAAAAATGATTACACAAATTCACGATACCTGGTTCTGCTGGACTCGCTTCAAAACTACTGAGCGCTACCAGTCCTAGTGATTCCTGGATGAGTCCACCATCCACATATTTTTAGTATAATCCGTCTCCCCAAGAATAAACAAAAGGGAACAGGGGAGCAGAGCAACTCCCTAACTCACCCTCACCCCGAATCTATTTTTCCCCTCTGACTCTTTTCCCTTCCCTTCTCCTTCCCCTCCCCCTTTTTTCATCTTCTTTTCCTTTATTTCCTTCTTTTTCCTTGGTTATTTTTACATATCCTGTCCCCGCATGCTGGCTTTCCTGAACCTCACAAGATACAAAATACGGGGTTTAAATAATCGTAAGTAATACTCTTAATCAGTTGTGTTATCAGATTTTTCCTTGTTTGATATGCAGCCTTGAAAAATAATCAAAAATACTGTACTGTTCCTTTTGTTGTACTCTATGATTTTGATTATATTTGTTATCTGGATTGTTTACAACTGTCATGGACTTCTATCTATTATTTGAGTAGTCTGTATTGTACGGAATATATAAAAAATGTTTGTGGGAAAAAAAAAAAGTAAAACAAATGTATATTCTTTACTCCAAGAGTGTCTTTATAAGATATAAACATGCAATAAAGTATATTAATTTTGGTGATCCTGCCATTAACAAACTTCCTGTCCTAACAATACCCTCTCACTATACTGTACTATGAAGTAGCAGTGTTGTCACTGTTACTTCATTACATTGTTGTTCTTGGCTTTAGAGATCCTTTAACCTTTTTGCTGCCAGAGCCGTTTTTGCGTTTTTTGCACACGTTTAAAAAATTATTTTCGGCCTGAAGATTACACAAACCCCTAAACATTATATATTTTCTGAAAGCAGACACCCTAGAGAATAAAATAGTGGTAGTTAATTTTGTATTGATGCAAATCGCACCACATAGTATTGGTTTACTTACTAGGGGGAGAACCTCTGGGGGAATCTAGGATGGAAAAGGACCTGGGGGTCTATTAGATGACAGGCTCAGCAATGGCCTGCAATGCCAGACTGCTGCAAGCAAAGCCAATAGGATATTGGCATGCATTAATAAGGGAATTCACTCCAGAGATAAAACGATAATTCTCCCACTCTACAAGACTTTGGTCTGGCCGCACCTGGAGTATGCTGTCCAATTCTGGGCACCAGTCCTCAGGAGGGATGTGCTGGAACTGGAGAGGGTCAAGAGAAGGGAAACAAAGCTAATGAGGGGACTGGAGGATCTCAGCAATGGGGAAAGACTGCAAGCATTGAACTTACTGTCTCTGGCGAAGAGACACTTGAGAGGGGATATGATTTCAATGTACAAATACCGTACTGGTGACCCCACAATAGGGATAAAACTCTTCCGCACAAGAGAATTTAAAGCGGGATTCCGTCTTTAGAAAAAAAAAATTAAAAGTCAGCAGCTACAAACACTGTAGCTGCTGACTTTAAATAAGTACTTACCTGTCCTGGGTGCCTGCAATGTCAGCCGGCCAAGGCCGACCTGTCCCTCAGTTCTCGGGTCCCAGCACCGCCATCCTAGGTAAGGGAAACAGGCAGTGGAGCCTTGCGGCTTCACTGCCAGTTTCCTACTGCGCATGCGCGAGCGGCGCGGCGCTTTGTGAATGGGATGCAATGTGTTGTGGGACACACACAGTTCCCATAACACACTGCGCCCCATTCCCCAGAAGACAACGCGGGGAGCAGAAGACTGAAGATCACCACGGTGTAGGAAGAGGCAGATTAGGAAGACTGCCTAGCAACAGCCATTCCAAGTAAGTAAAAATATTTTTTTTGTCTTTTCTTCCATTTTTTAGGTATTTTTTGGTGCATTTTTTTTTTTCAGGGTGGACCTTCACTTTAAAAAGACATGCAGCCATTCACTAAAATTAGAAGAAAAGAGGTTTAACCTTAAAATGCGTAGAGGGTTCTTTACTGTAATGCCCTGTACACACGGTCGGATTTTCCGACGGAAAATGTGTGATAGGACCTTGTTGTTGGAAATTCCGACCGTGTGTAGGCTCCATCACACATTTTCCATCGGATTTTCCGACACACAAAGTTTGAGAGCTTGCTATAAAATTTTCCAACAACAAAATCCGTTGTCGGAAATTCCGATCGTGTGTACATAAATCCGACGCACAAAGTGCCACGCATGCTCAGAATAAATTAAGAGATGAAAGCTATTGTCTACTGCCCTGTTTATAGTCCCGACGTACGTGTTTTACGTCACCGCGTTCAGAATGATCGGATTTTCCGACAACTTTGTGTGACCGTGTGTATGCAAGACAAGTTTGAGCCAACATCCGTCGGAAAAAATCCTAGGATTTTGTTGTCGGAATGTCCGATCAATGTCCGACCGTGTGTATGGGGCATAAGAGCGGTAAGGATGTGGAATTCTCTTCCACAGGCAGTGGTTTCAGCAGGGAGCATCGATAATTTCAAAAACTATTAGATGGGCACCTTAATGACCATAACATACAGGGGTATACACCGTACTACTAACAAAAGCACACACACAGGTTGGACTTGATGGACTTTTTTTTCAACCTCACCAACTATATAATTATGATATGTATCACTATTGGTGCATCCCTAATGCAGGATATCCAGAGTATTATTAATATTATTATTATTATTATTATTATACAGGATTTATAAAGCGCCGGCAGTTTACGCAGCTCTTTAGTATATAACAATATACTATGGAAAATTCAGCTGAACAGAGTGAGCAGACTGCAAAGTTAAGTGAAGTAGGGTAGACATTTCAGGGACATTAATCTTCTTCTTCTAATATAGGAAGCCCGGAGCAATAAACAAGGAAATAAGCAGAGGGCGGGCATGACAGGGTTAATAGGGGAACTTGGTGGGGAAAAAAGTAGTTGTAAAGTGGTGTGTGACTGGTTAGTTTTGGGGTTGGGGGTGGAGCAGAGTTAACTGAGCTGGGGGAAAGATCCCGCCCCAGCTCAGTTTGGTGGAGAGGAACAAGCGTGCAGCATGGCAGCCGTGGAAGATCTTTTTGCCCGACTGAAGGCAGAGGTGGCGTCCAGGGGGCCTGGATGGCTAGAGGGTCGGTTGGTGGCGGCGTTGGGTGAGTCTGACTCAGCGGCCCCGGGGGGGAGAGAGCGCATCTGCGAGAGGCAGGTGATCTAGGCCGCCTACTCGCTTCTCACCCGATGCCACTGGGCCCCTCCCTGGGAAGTCGCAGAGGCATAGGATGAGTGCAGGTAGGCCGGTCTCTGGGCCTCCCGCGAAGCGGGCAGCAACACAGAGCAGGGGGGTTACAGTACTGCTGACCCTTCTGCTACAATGGCGCGAGGGACAGATGAGCAGCGGGAGAAGGCGGGTCAGGCTGTCACAGGGCCGCCCCTGAAGAAGGCGGCGGCGCAGCACAGAAGCGGACACTCTATCAGTCCCCATCCCCCACGATCGGGTAATGCAGGACAGCAGGGCAGGGCGGGTCAGCCTGTTACAAGGCTGCCCGTGAAGCGCACGGCGGTGCAGGAGTTGGGGAGGAGGGGGCACAAGCAAGTGGTTGGCCAGGGCGGCGACAGGAGCACTACAGACAGGAGAGCCAGCAGTCCTACTTCGGATGTTGGTGAAGAAGGCTCAGGCTCTGAAAGCCAGGCCCCAGGCCGAACTACGGCAGGGGCAGGGCTACAGCGGAGGAGGAATGTTGCTGCGGCAGCCGGTCACTCAGGTGCGGTGGTCGGTGGCCCCAAGAGGAGAGACAGGCAGGAGGGGGACACTGGCAGTGGCTGTGGGCGGCACTGCACGGAGGAGGTCGTTCGGCCAAAAAAGGCGAGCAAAAAAACGGCGGGCGGATCCTCAGCGCGGAGGAGGAGGGAAAGGCACAGCAGATCCTCGGCATCCAGTGATGAAGCTGCTGGAGGGCTAGTGAGGATCGGTGAAGAGATGGGTGAATAAAGATCGGAAGGAGAGCTGTCGCAGTCGGACAGCGATGGGCAGCAAGAAGAGTCGGTGGCGGTGGAGACGGGACCATCGGCTGGTGGAATCCCCCCCAGGCATCGGGGTAAGAAGAATTGTAATGATGCATGTGATGTGGGGTGTGATGTGGGGGCGGGGGGTAGTGGGGGAGGGCGGGGCTCAGCGGGTGGTCAGTAACGACCGTGCCTGTGAATCCGGCCGCGCAGGTAGCAGACCGCGCATCGGCGGATGCAGGGCTACAAGGGTTTGTAACGGGTTTGAAGGAATTATTAAAAAGGTTTGAGCCAGGGCCAAGCGGGAGTCAGTCTCCGGCGGTGGCATGGGTTGATCCAGGGGAGGGACGGGGGAGCCGCGAGGGCTTGGTCACAGACACGGGGACTCCTTCGGTGCCTATTGAGGAGCGAGCGGCGCCGGCGACTGAAGTCGCGGGGGTGGCAGTGCAGGCGGAGGTTCCTAAGACACCTGAAGGGGCAACGGGGGAGGGGGCGAAGAAACAAGACTTAGTGCGGTTAGCAGATGCTGCAAAATGTGAGGTGTATGTGTGCTTTGAGGGGCTGCTTGGGGCGCACTTGAAGCCAGAAGTGAGGGAAAAAATTTGGAAGGGGGAGTACGTATAGATTTTTTCGCTCTTACCCCTGGAGAAGTTTAATTTGGATAGAGTTAAGCCGGAGGATAATAAGAAAGAGGATGAAGAAAAAAGACGGTATAGGCTGATACCCAGGACATTTACGAACTGGCTACAGGCTTTCGCGATCATGGCAAGTATGATAGGGGAGAAGAATCCTGAGCACTGTTCGGCATTATTTTGCTATTTGGATGCCGTGGGAGAAGCTTATAGAGTCTACGGGGGCACGGCTTGGCTGCGGTATGATGAGCAATTCCGACAGCGGAGGGCCATCCGCCCAGCATTGAGGTGGGACCATAAGGACATCAGCCTATGGATGCGCCTCATGACTTCGGCTAGGCCGACAGGTCAGTTTTTTCGGGGGGGGGGCGGTGGATCAGCAAACTCCGGACAGTCGGCCACAAGAAAGAAAGGGGTTTGTTGGCAATTTAACGAGGGGTCCTGTAGATTTGGAGGGTCGTGCAAATACAAGCATGAATGTTGTGGGGGGGGACACCCGGTGTCGCGGTGTTTCAAACACGAAAAAGGCCGTGCCGGCGAGTCTGTTGCTAAAGGGGACAACGCCGGTGAAAGTGGGAAGGATGGAGCCCTTCCTCGATAGGAACCCTGACAAGGTGGCAGCGGGGTTGTTAGCCCGGGGGTTTTTAGAGGGTTTTAGAATCCCTTCTCGCTTGGTTGACACACCCCCGATGTCTCACAATTTGAAGTCAGCGTTGCTGCATGGAGACGTGGTTAAGGAAAAGTTGCAAAAAGAAGTTAGGTTGGGCCGTATGAGTGGCCCTTTTGCAGAATTACCGATTCCGGATTTAGTGGTGTCCTCGCTAGGTGTGGTGCCAAAAAAAGAGCCTAATAAGTTTAGGCTGATACACCACTTGTCATACCCAAAAGGGGGGTTGGTGAATGATGCCATTGACCCAGAGGAGTGTGCGGTATCTTACACGTCCTTTTATGCAGCAGTATTTTGGGTTAGGAGGTATGGGCAAGGGGCACTGTTGGCAAAAGCGGACATAGAGTCGACTTTCCGTTTGTTACCGGTGCATCCGGAGAGTTTTCGTTTATTGGGTTGTTGTTGGCAGGACGAATTTTATGTAGATCGTTGTTTGCCTATGGGGTGTTCGATATCTTGCGCTCTGTTTGAAAAGTTTAGTTCCTTCATTGAGTGGGTGGTACGGGACGTCGCGGGATTGAACTCCATCATCCACTACTTGGACGATTTTCTCTGCGTGGGTCCCCCTGGATCGGAAGTCTTTGCGGTCTTGTTGGCGACGTTGGAACATATTGCGGAGAAGTTTGGCATCCCGCTGGCCCCGGAGAAGACAGAGGGTCCAACTACGGAGTTGAGTTTCTTGGGTATTATTCTAGACACCGAAGCAATGGAGTGTAGGCTACCCGAGGACAAGTTGACGGCGTTGCAGGAGGAAATTCGGGGACGAAAAGTTCAACTACGGGAGTTACAATCATTACTAGGTAAGTTGAACTTTGCGTGTCGAATTTTGTCTATGGGAAGAGTATTTTGCAGGCGGCTGTCTGCAAGTACGTCGGGGGTGGATTCGCCGAGGCACTACATATGCTTGCTGAAGGCTCACTGGGAGGATCTGAAGGTTTGGCACACGTTCCTGGCTAAGTTCAACGGCAGGGCGTTGTGGATGTCAGGGCCAGTGAGCAACTTTGATCTGGAGTTGTTTACAGATGCAATGGGTGCAGCAGGTTTTGGAGCCTTTTTTCGGGGTAAGTGGAGTGCGGGGCCATGGCCACAATCGTGGAAGGAGGCAGGTCTGCTGAAGAACATGTTACTGTTGGAACTGTTCCCGGTGGTGTTAGCAGTAGAGTTATGGGGTGAGTTGTTTAGGAATTTAAAAGTTAGGTTTCATGGGGACAGCTTGGGAGTGGTGCAGGTGATTAATAAGGTATCAGCAGCGTCACCGCTGGTGATTAGGTTGCTTAGACACCTGGTCTTGAGATGCCTACAGCTAAACATGTTTATATATGCTGTGCACCTCCCAGGAGTGGAAAACGTAGTGGCTGATGCACTGTCTCGCTTTCAGTGGGACAGGTTCCGGGAGTTGGCACCTGGGGCGGAGGAGGAAGGGGTCCCGTGTCCAGACTGGCTGTGGAGGCTTGCCTTGGAGGACTAGCAGACTGGATAAAACGGTCGGTGAGCGATACGACGTGGCACAACAGGGTATGGCAATAATGGGTATCTCTGCTGAGACAGTAGCAGGAAGGACAGGAAGAAGTTGTTAGTTTTATACTTCGTTTCCAGGAATTTAGATGATGGGGTGTCGGTGTCGGGGATGGGGAAGAAGTTGGCAGATTTGGTGTTTTGGTTAAAATTTCAAAGTTTACCGGACTTTACGAAAGATTTTTGGGTTAGGCAGGTTATGAAGGGTTACAGGCGGGCTAAGCCGTGGAGGGACTCCAGGCGGCCTGTTTCGTTCCAGTTGTTGGGTCAAATAGTTGGATGTTTGGACAATGTTTGCTCGCCTGGATACGAGGTGGTGTTGTTCAGGGCGACATTCGCATTAGCGTTCTTTGGTGCATTTCGGATCAGTGAGTTAGTTAGTCCCTCCAAAAGAGTAAAAGGGGGTTGGGGGAGTCTGACGTTCGATGTGGGGATGATAGGTTGTCCATATTAGTTAGGAAGTCAAAGACGGATCAGCGGGGCAGGGGTAAGACGGTGAAAGTTTTTTCGTTGCCCGGTTCTCCTTTGTGCCCAGTAAAATTGGTGCGTGAGTTTGTAGCGATACGCCCGGGGGGTGAGGCCCCCTTTTTAAGACACCAGGATGGCTCGTTTTTATCACGATTTCAATTTAATGCGATTTTCAAAAGATGTTTGGGGGCATTAGGTTTAGAGGGTGAAAAGTTTTCATCCCATTCATTTAGGATAGGGGCGGCTACGGAAGCAGTTCAGTGGGGATTGGATGAGGCAGCAGTAAAGAGGATTGGGAGATGGGAATCTAGGCGGTTTAGGTCTTATGTTCGCCCGCATTTATTGACTGTTGAACCAGGACATACCAGGGGCACCCAAAAAAGTCAAGCAAATAAGGATAGCTGTTAGAGAGAGGCTCAGTCTCAGGTCCATGTTGGTTATTGTTGATCCTCTTAAAGTGGTAGTAAATTCTTCCATAAAAAAAAATTCCCTGCAAGTTATAAACATAATTTTACCTGTCCCCATGTGGAACTCGCAACACTGAACGACTCCCTGACAATGTCCAGAAGTTTAATAAACTTCTCATCTTCGTAATCAAAGCGATCTCCAAATATGATAGAACAGAGAACGTTGGAGAAGGAAATCATAAGCAGATCATCTGGATCTAATTCAACATCTGGAACAGAAAATATTATCATGTGACTTTGATCTCAACCGTGCTTTACCCTAAGATCTTACATTTACATTTTAAATTATTCCAAAACTGATCTCTCTAGTTGACTAGAAACCTCTAAGGACTAGAAGAATAAAGCTGGCCATTGACTGATCAAAAGTTCAATCGGTGTGAATGGGCATCCACACTTTTTTCAGGGGGGGGCATAATTTTAAGGTCACCCATGCTCCGCCCCTTTTTGTGAATGTCATGAAGAGGAGGGGCTTAGTCATTATCACATCAAGCTTGATAACCCTCCCCCCTTCCACTGCCACTTTTGGCACCTTTTTTTTGGGGGGGGGGGTGTACCCGGTTTAGCCGTGACAATCTGAGCCACATGCAAAACCATGCAAAATATGCTGTGATCACAGCAAGTGAAGGTGTAAATAAACATACAATTAGGCAATCGATCAATTTAAAAAAAAAAAACTACACCTGCATGGTACAGCATTGGCTTAAAGCGGGGGGTTCACCCACATCGCCAAAAAAAAAAAATATTAAAAGCCAGCAGCTACAAATACTGCAGCTGCTGCCTTTTTATACATGGCCACTTACCTGTCCCGGGGTCCAGCGATGTCGGCAGGGGACGCAGAGAACCCGCTCGGTTCTCGGCAGCTGCCGCCGCCATCCTAGGTGAGGGAATCAGGAAGTGAAGCATTGTGGCTTCACTTCCCGGTTCCCTACTGCGCATGCGCGAGTCGCGCTGTGCGTCCCTAGTGGTCCCCGCTCTCTCCTGGGAGCTGTGTGTTCCCAGCAGACAGCGCGGTCGGGACGGGAAGAGGCATAGACTCCCATGGGAGTCTATGCCGGAAGTGGGTGCAAATACCTGTCTTAGACAGGTATCTGCACCCCCCTCCCCCCTGAAAGGTGCCAAATGTGACACCGGAGGGGGGGGGTTCCGAAAAGCGGAAGTTCCATTTTTGTGTGGAACTCCGCTTTAAGCCAGTGGAGATTTTACATTCAGCTACATACATTTTTTTACATTCAGCTGTCAGTGGGGAACATCACTGACAGCTGATGAGTCATTGGTTGTTAAGGATGTGGAGGCCGCTCCAAAACAATTCTTCACACAAAATTTGAATCTGTGAATCAATTCGACCGATTCAAATTCCGATTGTTCTGGAAATTTGGAATTTGTTAGACAATAAAAAAAAAAAAAACTAACCAATGTTTCATTTCTGCACAAGTTGCACTCATCCAGTCACATAAAAGTTGCATCAAAGTCCCGTCAAGTCACACGGTAAAGTCGCAATGGAAATTGCACCAATTTTTAAAGTTGTACAAGTGTGAATGGAGCCTTACAATGATCTGTAATCTGTAAAGCTGTGTCCGAAGGGCGAATGAGCACCCCAGGGGGTACGTGGGAGGTGGGGCTCTGGGAGGACACCCATGGACACCCTCCCAGAACTGGACGACCAAGCTGTAGCCATCTTTGGCTATAGCCCAGTCGGGAAGTACTGTAGTTAATTCTAATGAAATTCTTTGTACTAACCTTGAAACTTACTGAATTCTTCCACCAAACACAATGCTTCCTCTTGTATCTTCCCTTCAATAGTCTTATTTCCGACCCCAAAACTCTTCAGTGTTTTTAATGTGAAGGTCCGTATGATTCTCCACCTTTCCCCGTTGCTGAGACTTAACCCTGAATTAGAAATTGGTTTTGATTTAAGGTATGCATCAGTCAAATGTGAAAATTTGCCACTTAAACTTACTCATGGGACAAAATCTTTCTGCTGAATGGATTTGTTTGTATCTAATTTTTATCCTGCATTGTAGATTAACCCCTATAGATGTACACCGTCATGTTTTTTATAGCACAGATGTGTTTAATGCTGAGGCCACATTACTATCTAGAAGTCCTGTGAAATTTAAAGTGGTTGTAAAGCCTCAGTTTTTTACCCTATATTCTATACATTAGCGTGAAAAACCTTCTGTACTGCAGCTCCCCCAAGACCCCCCCCCCCCTTTTTTTTCTTACCTAAACTCAATTGTTCCAGTGCTGAGCATGAGCCCAGTGGCTTCAGCCGCTGTCTCTCTCCTAATTGGACAGACTGATAGCAGCAGGAGCCATTGGCTCCTGCTGCTGTCAATCAAATCCAGTGACACTGGAGCAGTCCTGCCATCTGTGCCAATGGACGCAGCAGTGGGACTCGAGTGGGAGCCTGCAGGGATGCCCCAATGGAAAGCAGCTCTCTCTGGGGGCACCCGATGAAGTGGAGGGGCCTGGAGCACCAGCTGGGCACCCCAGAAGAGGAGGACCGGGGCTGCTCTGTGCAAAGCGATTGCACAGAGCAGGTAAGTATAGGCATGTTTGTTATTTTTATAAAAAACAAAAACAACAAAAAAGCAGGGTTTACAACCTCTTTAATTCACTGTATGTTCTGTTTTAAATGCAGCTTTATGCTTTGACATACCTCCTTAGACCCAGTCTGACTGAACAGTATGCTCACTTGCTGACTTGGCATCGGCCACAGGCTGCTTAACTCTTCAATAAGACACAGAAGTTGAATCTAATGCTTTTTTACTTTAGCTAATTGCAGTACATAGGATTTTCTTCAAGTCTTGTGAAGTATATGAAGACAACAACTTTTTTTACCCCTGTCTCTGCATGCAAATATCTAACATTGACAATTGGAAAATGAAAGAGGTGGGGAGGGTCTAGCTAGGACTAGACTAACTAGCACTAAACAGGAAGTGAAAAAAGGAAGCTACCAAAATCACATTTTATGCTATTGGGGAGATTTCCCTTCACTCCCTGTCCCATAGCCAAACAGGAAGTGAGAGAAAATCCCTACAAATTAAGGGGATTCATTGGGGACCCCCAGCTCACCAGAACTTGTGTCCCCATTAGAAGAAGTGTCCCCATTTATTGCTGTTTGTGCCCCATTAGGGAGATTCATCCTCTTTATGTGTCCTGTTTACCATTCAAATAGAAAGTGAAAGTATAAGAAAATCCCAAATTTTGGATTGTCCCCAGAAAAGTAATAGAGGGAAACTCTTCCAATGGGGAAACTAGTTCTGGTGATCTGGGAATCCCCAAGAAATTACCTTAATTTGCAGGGATTTCCTCTCACTTCCTGTTTAGCTATAGGACAGGAAGGGAAGGGAAATCTCCGCAATGGGACACAGATGGCGAAAACAAATCTGACGGAGTTATAACCCTCTCTTACTCTATCCAAAATGTAAAAAAAGTTTTGCATATAGTTCTGCTTTAGGTGTAAATATTGAATAGTCGCTCAATATACGGTATACAGTAAATCATTTGGAGTAGACTGGACAAGTGATAATAGTCATGAGCTTTTTACCATAGCCTTGGGTGAATTTCTCAATGTGGTGTAAAGGACCCCGAGCACCAAACTCTTCTGCTTTTTCTACCAGAGCTTCCTTCACCGCTTCATATCCACATATGACAACCACGGGACGAGAACCAAAGTACAAAGTGTAGACTGGACCATATTGCTTCCACAGCTTCAATATAAGAAAGAAAAGTCATTTCAGGGAGCTTTTCTCCTGGATTCCTAGTTATGATCTAAATTATATTCCTTGGCCAACTTATATGATTATGCTACCCCTAAAAAAATCACCCTTTTCAAACAAGGACTTGTACATAGAATTAAAAAGATACCAACCTTCATTAATGAGCTCACTAGCTCACCGTATTTAATGTGCAGCAAAGTTCCAATAAGGGGCAGAGGTGTAGGACCTGGAGGGAGTTTATGTCTTCTGTGCATTGTGTCCCATGTCGAATAGATGAAGAAACAGCAGATCAGTATGAGGATCCCTATTAATATCCCTGTTATGTCCATTGTGGAAAAGAAAACTGAGACACACGGAGCTGCAGAGTTTATATAGAGAGATCTGCTTTTGTTTGATTGGGTGGAGCAACCCTGGAAGGCCTCCAACTCAGGGCAGTCCATAAATCCTCATTCAGGAATAAGCTTTCATGCTACTATGTGATAATACATCAATTAAAGAATAAGTAATTGAAATCCTAATAAATCTCTTTTTATGCTCAAATGAGTTTGTTATTACGGGCTATTTTTTTTTTTTGCAGACTTGTGTGGTAACATAATATTAAATTCTTTTTTTTTTATCAATTTAAACATTTATGCATCTTCTGCATCTTTTAGGTTGGGTTCACACTATTGTGTGGAGCGGATCACAGCAGGGGTCTGGTGTGTTCCTGTTCTCCTTTTCAGGGACAAATCAGGCCCACATTTTTGCCTGAATTCGGACTTGAAATGGAGCCAAAGACACACAGGACCCTCCTTCTTCAGTTTCCTGTCATGTGAATTGGATGCAGTGAGACCCACATGCAATTCGCAATAGTGTGAACCATAGGTGTGGGCACACCCTAATGCCCAAGCACACCCCAAGGTCAGAAAGTGTTTGTGATAACTTCATTTTGGCACCCCTGCTAACTTGTAGTGCTGCAAGTGGGACTATCTTTCAGTAGGATGCCAAATTCCTGGGAGAACTGCAGCCACTAGCTGTGGAGTAAGCATTTTCCAATACTGCCTCTGTAGTTCCAGCTACAGCATCCCTGACAGCTGAATATCACTCCAGCCTCTCGCTGTCAGAGATGCCGTAGCCGGGACTTTAGAGACAGTATGGTATAACCCATGACTGTTTACTTCACAGCTAATTACTGACAGGAGTAAGTGGTTACCAGAGCCCACCATCCTATGCTTTGTGTTGCCACAAGAAGCTTGAAAAGAGAAAGACTAGCTCTCTCCTCGGGTCCTCGTTTCTCTGGATAAGTCGGGGCTTTCATAGTTCCAGTACTGGTGGGCGGAGCAGGAAGAAATAAAGGTGAAGGGCAGGGCATGAAATGTCCCTGCCCCACCACCTGTGGGATCGTGGCAGACCTACTTTTTAAATTTAAATAAAGTTATTTAAATAAAAAAATAAATAAATAAATAAATAAATAAATAAATAAATAATTATTAATAAATTACTTACCTCTGATTGGTGATCGAGTTTGACAGTTGCCCCAAACGGTCCTCTGGCACGAGTATACAGCCTATAAAAGGAAGAGGATGCGTCATTACTGGGCAGAAGACGGCGAGGATTTGAAGAGGAGCACATCTGCACTTACCTGTCATGGAGCATTTGCTGCGTCAGATGATGGATCGGGCGGCTGCTGTGGATGGTGATGCTTGGATCCGTCACTGCCTGTCTCTCCCTGGGCCTTCCTCCACCGTGGGACCGGGTACACAGGCTTCTTCTTTCTCTATTCCCCCTTCTGGCTCCGGGGTTCCTGTTCCTCCTTTACCTCGGTGTGTTCCGTCATGCCCCCCTCCCTCTTCAGCCCTTCGTTTCTCCATTGAGGATCTCCCCCCTCCCTGTGCTTCTGCTAATCCTCCGGTTTTCCGGAGCGAACTTCCTCCATTCCATCCTGCTTCTGTGCCGGAAGATTCGTCTCTGCATCTGACTGCGCCGACGTCATCTCCGCCTTCTTCTCTTCCGCCGGGCACTCCTTCATTCCACGATGTAGCTCGGCCTTCTCCTTCGGGTGAGATCGCTCGCACATGCGCAGTTCGTTCTGGGAGAAGAACACAGAGACATTTGAAGAGACCTCGCAGGTTCGATTCCCCGGATGGGCATGTGAACAACAGCTACATTAATCATAGGTTATTTAATTCTACAGGTTTTTAATTTCTGTTACTAATTTCTTGTTGTTTTTAATTGTCTTATATTGTTTTTTAACCCTTTATAGTGTTCATACTTCTGCGACGGTGGCTCAAGCTTCTTCTGCGGGTCTTTCTGTGACTGCGGATCCTGTTGTCACGGTTACTGGTGCTGATGCGATGCACAGTGGAAGGAAGCGTCCTTGTAAAACTAAAGGTTTGTGTTCTTCTGTAGTGTTCTGCAGTACACCATATTTTTGATAATAATTGCGTTTCTTTTTCTTGCTTTAGGTGTTTTGCTACCAAACAATTCTTCTGTTGATCCTTCGTTACTATCTGATAGCGTTACCATGGTGCCTGGCCGTACATCTACTGCTTGTGAGATTTCGCAGGCGCCTATGCTCTCTGACTCTACGCATAATGCGAATACTGTTACTTCAGATACTTCTGGTGAGTTTGCTGATTATTCAAAATTGTCTGAGTTGTTTTGTTCGTTTTCTAAATTTTTATCTGATCTAGCTGGTTCTGTTAATGTTGCTCATCCCACGTCTACTCCAAGTGTAGCTTCTGCGTGGCTAGATCCTTTGTCTGTCTCCCGTGTTGTTCCTGTCTCTACGACTGTCGATGCTGCACCTATGCCTCCTGCGGCTCCAGCGGTGGTTGTTAACACGCTTATTCCGGATTCTTGTTTAAAGGAGGTTGTAACATGCGAATTATCCCCCTTGGGTTTTCATTTGTCTAATTCTATGAAAGAAAAGATTTGGTCTGGGGAGTATGTCGACTTATTACCTTTGCTTCCGTCCAATCATGAACATCGCTTGGAGAAGAGGGATAGTGATAAGAGAGATGATGATAGGAAGAAGATTGCGCCACGCTCCTTTAATAATTGGCTGCAAGCATTTTGCATTTACGCTGGTGTCCTTGGTGAGAAACGTCCTGACCTGTGTTCTGGTTTGTTCCAACATGTCGAAATCATTTTGGAAGCTTACAAAAATTTCCCTGGTTTTTCGTGGTTTTATTATGATGAGGCCTTTCGCCAAAAATTGTCTGTACATAAACATATGAAATGGGGTTGGCTTATGGCTTAATCTTTTGTTGCCTCAAAAGCCTCTGTTTAAGGTCACTGCTTCTACTCCTACTACTGCTTATCACCGGGGAGTTTGTTTTCATTTTAATGATGGGCTGTGTAAATGGCCTAATAACTGTAAATACAAACATGAATGTAGCCATTGTGCGGGTAGCCACCCTGCTTCGCGCTGTTTTAAGAAGTTGTCCTCTAGTGCTTCTGCTCCTTCTAAGGAGCTTTTTCTTAAAAGCCACAACTCCAGTGAAAATTCTAAGCATACTGCCTTGGCTTCTCAAGTATCCAGAGCATCTGAAGGCAATCGTCTTGCGTGAGGGTTTTTTGTTTGGTTTTCTGTTGCCTTCTTTTTCTGGGGTTGGTTGTCACATATTTCCTAATTTGCCTTCGATTTCTTTGCATCCGTCTGTTGTTCGTGACAAGTTGGATAAGGAATTGCGAGCTGGTAGAATTGCGGGTCCGTTTTCCGCTCCTCCATTCCCTGATTTTCGTGTTTCGCCGCTTGGTATTGTTCCAAAAAAGGAGCCTAACTCTTATAGGTTGATTCACCATCTCTCTTTCCCTTACGGTTTTTCTTTGAATGATGATATTGACTCATCCTGGTGTTCTGTCCAATATTCTTCTTTTGATGATGCTTTGTTTAAGATTAGGGCAGTTGGTTCATCCGCTTTGCTTGCTAAGGCCGACATACAATCGGCGTTTCGTTTGCTTCCTATTCACCCGTCGGCTTTTAATTCTTTGGGTTTCCATTTTCAAGATGAATTTTATTTTGATAAGTGTCTCCCAATGGGGTGTTCGCTTTCTTGTTATTATTTTGAACTTTTTTCTACTTTTCTTGAGTGGGTAGTTGGTTTTCGTGCGGGTTCTACTGCTTTGTTGCATTATTTGGATGATTTTCTTTTTATTGGTAAAGCTGATTCTTCTGATTGTTTATATTTATTTACGGTTTTTAGAATTGTTTGTAAGGAATTTGGTATACCACTGGCCGAAGAGAAGTCTGTTTACCCTACGTCTTGCCTTGAATTTCTCGGTATACAAATTGACACGGTCTCCATGGAATTCCGTCTGCCTGATGTTAAGATTGTTAAAATTAAACTTTTATTGGACTTTGTTCTTTCAAAAAGTAAGGTTAAGTTGAAAGTTTTGCAGTCTTTGCTTGGTTTGTTGGCGTTTGCGTCTAGAGTTTTGCCGATGGGTCGTGTTTTCTCTAAGCGCTTATATCGCGCTATTTCTGGTGTTTCTTCTCCTTTTCATTTCGTGCGGATTTCTTCTGGTATGAGGGATGATCTTATGGTTTGGCGTCGTTTTTTATCTAAGTTTAATGGTCACTGTTTATGGCAGGCCCCCTTTTGTTCTGCTTCAGCGTTGCATCTGCATACTGATGCGGCTGGATCTTGTGGTTACGGTGCTTATTGGGATGGCCATTGGTCGGCCGATGTTTGGCCCACGTATTGGAAAGATTCCGGTTTAACGTCGAATATTGTTCTGTTGGAAATTTTTCCTGTATTGGTTGCTTTGGAATTATGGGGTGTTCATTTTAGGAATCGTCGTATTTTACTATATTCGGATAATAAGGGTGTTGTCTTTGCTCTTAATTGTTTGTCTTCTAAATCTCTTCCTGTTCTTGCTGTGCTTAGAATGTTGGTTTTTAAATGTTTAGATCTTAATATATGGTTAAAGGCTAAATACATTCCTGGTAAGGACAATCTCATTGCTGATGCTCTGTCCCGTTCCCAGTTTCAGGAATTCCGACTCCTGGTTCCACATGCGGATCCTACTGGCCTATTATGCCCTCTTCACTTATGGAAACTTCGATGAACCCTATCTTCAATGCTATTCGGGCTTCTTTGGCAAATTCCACGTGGGCATCCTATAAAGCTGCGTGGTCTTTGTGGTGTTCCTTCTTGCTTTCTTTTGGCCATCTTCAACCCCCTTTTTCTGAAGACTTGATTTTGTCTTTTTTGAGTTTATTGATGTCTCGTGGTTATTCCCATTCTCATATTGTTAAGACTTTGTCGGGTGTTTCCTTTTTCTTGCGCATGCAGGGCGGTAGATCTTGCATGTCCTTTTTCTCTGTTCGGTATGCCTTGCGGGGTTACAATAAGAATCGCTCGGTTGCTGATAATAGATTGCCGATTTCTGTTGACCTTTTGGGTCGTCTTTGTGACGTTTCTAAGGATGTTTGTTTTTCTCCTTATGAATCGTTATTATTTAATTTGGCCTTTTGCTTGTGTTTTTTTGGGGCGTTCTGAATTTCTGAATTACTCCCGTTGAAAGTTTCTGATGCATCGGGTTTGTTTTTTCATGATGTTTTTGTTGGTTCTAATTATATTCAGGTTTTACTTCGTCATGGTAAAACGGATCAATTGGGTCGTGGTAGATGGATTACATTGCGAGCACTTCCTGGTGCTCGTTATTGTGTTTTCTCTTTGGTTCGGCAATTTTTGCATGTCAGACCTGTGTTTTTTCGGCACTTGCTCATTCACGTCACGGGTGCTCCGGTGACTATTTATCAATTCAAAGCTGTTCTACGTAGATGCCTAAAAGCATTGCGTTTGGAACATCTGCGAATTACATCACACTCGTTTCGTATTGGTGCTGCCTCTACTGCTGCTTTGGTAGGTCTTAATGAATCTATGATTAAAGATATTGGTGGTTGGAGATCTAACTGTTATAGATCATATGTCAGGCCTAATCTTTGTTTTTGATTTTAGGTGCTCCGCGTGTCATCTGGATCATTGGACACTCCTATGTTTTTTGGGCTCAGAAGAGGGCTGAATGGAGAGTCTATGGAAATAATTTGGGCTTGCCTTATGGTTTTGAAGTTCATTGGTATGGAAGAAGTGGCATGCTTTGGAGCGATTTACGTTCTGTTCTGTCTTATCTGCATGATTGCTGGCCTGTTCCCCATATCATTATTTTTCATTTATCGGGTAATGATCTGGGTGAACGTAAAACCTTAGAATTGCTTTCTCATATTAAGCTTGATCTCTTATGCCTGCATGCTGTTTTCCCTGATACTTTTTTAATATTCTCTGAAATAATTCCTAGACTTGATTGGTTGCTCTGTTCTGACCTTAAATTTTTGGAGAAGATCCGTAAGCGAATTAATAGAGCTTTAGATAAATTCATGCCTTCGGTTCATGGTATGTCTTTTCGGCATTTGAACTTAGAGGGTGGTTTGCCTGGGTTTTATGGACCTGACAATGTGAATTTATCTGATGTCGCTCTGGACATTCTAAATTTAGATTTTCAATCCTGTGTTGAATTGGCTGTTGCCTTGGGGGTGTGCCAGGCTCCTTAAGATTCTGAGCCTGGCGTATGGATAATTGTTTTTGGTTTTACATTATATAGCTTGAGTTTATATGGCTGAGCTATTTATATATATATTTATATTGATATGCTATTTCAAATATGCTTTTAACTCACGTTAAGTGTGTTTGATAATTTCTGATTATAAGTTGATATTTTAATTATACTTTATACCTATAAATAAAAGGTCACGGCCATTTCAAACCACAGGCATTTCTATGTATTATTCTTTAAATATTATATTAGATTATTAAATATTAGTTGTTATTGGTTATGACTACGATCCCATTGTCCTAGATCACTGCCCCGATCACTGCTTCCTGCCCAGCACACCGCACTGCTCTCCATAGGGCAGACTAGACTTGGGCAAAGTGATTCTTTTTAGTGATTCAAATCATTTGGATCAGTTCAGTGAAATGATTTGAATCACTGAATCGACTCACAACTCATTTCCTTCAAGCTAAGATTAAGGATCATGAACTTCAGTCCTGTGATACACACAGTCAGTACAGTCAGCATATTAGATGTTATGTAACTTTATTTTGCTGCAATAGCCATTCTATAATCTCTGCAATACACCAGAAAAAAACAAACAAACAAAAAACAGATACCTTGAATTACATTAAAAAATTATAACTTGTTCTGGCACACCAAAAACTTGAAAAACACTTGTGCAATGCGGGAACCCGCAGTGGATTATCAGGGTTTCCCACATGAACACGCCAGTGTGAACCAAGTCTCATTCAAAGACTTCTCACACAGCTCATGAATCTTATGTGCTCTAATGAGTCACTCTTAGACTCAGGAGTCATTCTGCAGTGCTGGCTCAAACAGCTCATGAATCTAATGTGCTCTGAAGAGTCATTCATAGACTCAGGAGTCATGCGCGCGCACAGCTCATGTTACAAACCAGAATGTTGATACTTGTGTGTTCTCTCTCTAATGCCCCGTACACACGGTCGGATTTTCCGATGGAAAATGTCCGATCGGAGCGTGTTGTCGGAAATTCCGACCGTGTGTGGGCTCCATCGGACATTTTCCATCGGATTTTCCGACACACAAAGTTGGACAGCAGGAGATAAAATTTTCCGACAACAAAATCCGATCGCGTCAATTCCGACCGTGTGTGGCCTGTTCCGACGCACAAAGTGCCACGCATGATCAGAAGAAATTCCGACACGGGACAGCTCGTTCTGGTAAACTTAGCGCTCGCAATGGATACAGCACTTTCGTCACGCTGCAATGTTAAAAATGGTTTAATACAGCGCACTCTCTTCTTCTTTATAATGTGACAAGAATTAAGTCGTTTTGCTGCTCATATTCACACACACTTCTCACAAAGTTTTATTTGTGTTTTTTTAGTGGGATTCCCTCAATATATTGTTATTAGTTGTCACATCTGACAGTTTTATATTTTTTATGTTTTTATTTTTTTCTTTTTAAGCCTTTTTTTTTCTTTAATGTTTGGATTTTTTCCAAGGCTGATCTTTGTTCAATGTTATTTTTATTTTTACTCCAGAATATTTTTGTGTGTGTTTTGTGTGGCAAGTTACCACAACACCATTGATATCTTTTATTATTTAATCTCCATGAGATTTTTTGTTGTTGGTGTCCCTTGTTCATTTCACATTGTATATTTGAAATGTACCTGAATCCTCACAAACAAACTGTTATTTTTGAAGTAAAACACATAGGAGAGTATAATTCAAAACAAAAATCCTTTATTAAGGGCTCAGAACCAAACAAAGAGGAAGGCAACACTGGATCAACAGGAGAAATTAGCGAAGCCTGGGACCCCCACGGCAGACATCAATTCTTAAACCTCAAAATTGGTGGCCTGAGGAGTCCATATGTAAGGGAGTGCAGTCTGGTCCGGGATTCACAGAGACTCGGATAGCAGCAGATGACATCTGTGTCCCCAGGCTGTGGTACCACAAGAGGCTACATCTTTTGGCCGACCAGACTGGATCCAGGGCAATCACTCTCTGGTCTTCCTTTCACACTTCCTTCCGGGCTGTGGCTGTGCTGTTGGAGATGTGGCAGGAGGAGGAGTAGGACCTGGAGGAGGAGGAGGACTGGGAGGACCTGGAGGAGGACTGGGAGGCCCTGGAGGAGAGGGAGGAGGAGGAGGAGGACCTGCAGGAGGAGGAGGAGGACCATCCCAAAGCTGTGTGTGAGGTGTAAGTTGGCCCCTCACACCTTTCGCCAGAGCCTCTGATATGAGGGCCTGACACATGGCTTGTTGGCCCTCCTCCATCCTCTGCATTTTATAGGCAATGAATGCAGCAATGTTCTCCTCCCTGGTCTGTGGTGCTCCCAGGACCTCTGTAGCCCTCCAAAAAAATATGATAGCCGCCTCCTCTAGGCTACTCCTCCTGCTGCCACTTTCTGTTTTCAGGGGGGGTGGAGGGACCTGCAGATCAGCCACCTCCTGTCTGAGACTTCCCTGTGTATGAAAAAGGGACATAGTTTTAGTTTTTGCATCATCAATCACAATCATAAATTAGTACTGCAAACTAACATCTAGTTAACATCATTGATTGGACAAGCAGAAATATTTAGAGGAATGCTATACCTGGCTCAATCTGGGCTCCTCCACATATGGCCTGGAAGGCCCAGGTTGGGCATCAGAAGCCTCAGCCGGGGGGGAAGGAAGCGTGGAAGGAAGACTGGAGAGGGATGGCCTGGGTTCAGTCTGGCCTGCCAGAAAATGCAGCCTGTCATAGTACAACATCCTGGGGACATAGATGTCATCTGCTGCTCCGGATCTCTGTGAATCCAGGACTTTCTTGCGCTCCCTTAGATATGTGCTCCTCAGGCAACCAATTAATATCTTTAAATAGGTGATGTCTGCCGTGGGGATCACCTGCTTCACAATTTCACACAATTGCTCCAGTGCTGCCTTCCTCTTTGCTTGGTTCTTGAAATGGGGGTGGGTAATCTCCCACAGACAGGGCAGCTCCCTTAGCATATCAATGAATAGTGACATGAAGTCAGTATCTCTCATTAAGATATCCATGTTCACTGCAAGAAACAACACAAGACAAAGCCTAATGTCAGACAAAACTCTCCTAATCTTGTTACAATATAGGCCTCAATCTAGAAGCAGTATAGGCCCAAGTTTGTCTCTTACCTTCGTTCTTACGATCGGCGCGTCCAATGCTCCTTCCTCCGCTCACAGATCGTACGTAATACGCAAGCGTGTTACGCTTTATACACACTGCGCATGTGTGTAACTCCACCCGCCCCTGACGTTCTTTCTATTCTATTCCCCGCCCCTTTTCGTTCGGCGCAGTGGGGGAAGAGCATGATGGCGGAGTTACACCAGGTGCGTGATAATTCGAACAACGAGGAGGAGGAGGAAAGCCCGGATCCAGGCACGTCCCGATCCAGAAGGAGACGTTTTAAGGCCACAAATATGTCGTTTGGGGAGATGTTGGAGATGGTCGACATCATGAAGAAGTCCGACTATGACGGAAAATATGGGCCTTACCCCAACCCCAACATCCGAAAGGCAAAAATCATTGGTAAAGTGGTCCGGAGTCTGGAGAGGAATTTCGGGGTACGAAGGTCTAAAGATCAGCTCAGGAAGCGGTGGTCAGACCTGAAGTTGAGAGAGCCGGAGCAGTACCGAAAGATCAGGAGAGTGCTGCAAAAAAGTAAGTAGTTGTGCTGTGTTCATATTCTTTCTGTCTTTATTCCGTTCGTTCTGCTCCATATGCTTTTAGTAATTGTAACGTTTAAAAGGTCAACTTTAATGTTCATGGGCCCATTATTCGTTCGTATCAAACATTTTTTCTTTCGGCCTCTAGAACACCATTGTTTAGGCCATATGCATTTTCACACATTTTTTTTGGGCCTACTTGGATGCCAAATATTTGTTTGTGTAGATGGATTTGTTACTAGAATGAAATGCAAACTAGATTGTGTGTAAGGAGAGGACACTGAGCAGCTGTTTTCACATCTGGACACTGGAGCACTAGTGTGGGACACAAGAACACCATTTTTATTAGGGGGGGCACACAGGTGCTCCAGTGTATACTATAGGGGGGGTCTCCATCTGTGAAGCTTGTACCAAACAGGTAAAGTATTGCAGCTTGACAAAGGGCAATAAAAAAAATACATCTTTGAACTCGGCTAACATAGAAAATTGTACCCCACTTCCAAGCAATGTTTCCTATTTCTAGAGTTCTGCCATCAAATATCTGTGTGCTAAGTATACCATTTTTGTTTTACATAGGGGAGAAAAGACTCGGACACCCCTCATCCCAGGAGACCAGAGCCCCCCCCCCCCTGGAAGAAGGGGAAATACCCCAAACACAAGAAGAAGAGCAGGAGGAAGAAGAAGACGTGGTGGAGATTGGCACCACAACAGGTGAGTGTCTGCGACCACAGGTTCAGGTAAAAGAGATGGATGGTGGCAGATTTTTGAGACCTGTTTTTTTTGTTCTTTATCTCTTTTTTAGGTGATCGGGATCCAGAACGCTTTACATCAGAAAGTGCCCAGATACTGATAGGGGAGATCATGGGATGTAATCTCCAATTGCAAAACATCCAGCAACAAATCACTGATGTTATTAAAAAAAATAATAACATCATTGATGTTTTGGGGCGAATTTAAACCCCACAAAATCACCTGTTTTATGTTAATTAAATTTTTACAATGTTTCGAAAAGCCAAATTTGGAGGATGCACACAGTGTGCCAACATGTGCTATCTGCCATCACGGGAGATCAATGTTCGCGTTTTGGGGGGGCAACCCCTTCCTCAATTATAAAGTCGCATTGAGGAAGGGCTTGCTCCCCCAAAACACGTCCCTTGATCCCCCTGATGGCAGATAGCACATGTTGCCATTCGTAAATTGGTGTGCATCTTCCAAATTTGGCTTTTCCAGGGGTGATTTGCCCCCATCTGAACGCTAGATCAAACCCAGTTCCTAAATACTGATGTCTGATCTAGCCTTCAGGTTTTACCTAATGTGAACTTTGTAAGTTCTAGTTTTTTGGCTTTCTTGTTGGTTTTACACAGGCCTGTTTTATCTGAAATGGATATTTTGATTTTTCATAATGCTACTGCAAACATTTTATACAACAAACATGTTGGTTTGTTTTAAAAACCTTTGGTAAATGCACATGTGATTGTGCAGGTATAAAAAAGTGCCTTACTCAAGAATGTGTGGATTATTGTCTCAACACTACAACACTTTTGGGGTGATGTAATTGCTGTTTTATGCACAAATGGGGGTTATTTCCTAAGGGCAAATACACTTTGCACTACAAGTGCAGGTTCAGTGCAGTTGCAAGTGCACTTGTAGTGAAATGTGTTTTTGCATTTAGGAAGTACCAGCCAACACTATTCTTTATAAGGTTACCCAATCACGACATTTTCTGCACTCAACACATTTCTGTCAGGGTCAGCTCAAACAAACACAAGCAGTAAATGTCCACCAAGAATTGCTTTTGGTTGTTTTTTATTTGAAAAAGGTGTCACAGATTGTCTGGCATATTGATAGCCCCCCTACCCGCAAAGAACTCCAGGTATCGTAACCGGACATCACGGGCACTCAGGGAGGGCAAGCCAGGACGGCCACTTTCAAGTGCCGTCATTGTTGATGTATTTGGTATTCCGGCCTCAGGCCCAACTGAGCCAGCATAGTTGGCTGAATGTTTTCTTAAAAAATTATGGAGAACACAGCACGCCAGTATAATATGGTTCAGTTTATACTCCGCCATATGGATGGGTGTCAGAAATAGTCGGAACCGGCTGGCCAGGATTCCAAATGTGTTCTCCACCACTCTTCGGGCTCTGGCCAGCCGGTAATTAAAAACCCTCTGTTCCGGGGTGAGGGTCCTCATCGGGAATGGCCGCATCAGGTGGTCCCCCAGCGCAAATGCTTCATCAGCAACGAACACAAATGGGAGACCTTCAACATTGTCCTCTGGAGGTGGCAAGTCCAAGCTGCCATTCTGGAGACGCCTGTAGAACTCCGTCTGGGCGAGCACTCCACCATCGGACATCCGGCCATTCTCCCCCACGTCCACATACAAGAAGTCGTAATTAGCCGACACCACCGCCAACATCACTATACTATTAAACCCCTTGTAATTATAATAGTACGACCCCAAGTTGGGTGGTGGGACGATGTGGACGTGTTTCCCATCAATTGCCCCTCCGCAGTTAGGAAAGTCCCACCGCTGGGCAAAGTGGGAGGCCACAGTCTGCCATTCCTGTGGCGTTGAAGGAAACTGTTGAGGAAAAAACAATAAACATTACTATTTTTTCACAGAAACCTGGCAAGCAGATTAGACACAAACATTATGGGTCAACCTCCAGATAGCATTTATTAAGGGGAATTTAACAACAACAAAGTATAAGGTACACCTATCATATTCCCCCCCCCCCTCATGGGCCATTTCTAACATTATAGGGGGGAGGAACTCTTGGACAGGTAACCCTCTTCACTTCATTGAGAGATGAATGCCTAAATACAGGGTATTACTTGGAACAGCCCCTCCTTAGTTACACTATTGGCAGCCCACTGGACAGGTAAGAAGTGTCATAATACAAAGATATAAATACACACTGTACACATTTGAGCACATTTGGACATTCTGCTATTACCTATCAAGATAATAATAGGATACAAGAACTTTAAACAGTACCATTGTAAAGTATACAGGCAGGCCCTTGCACTACATGCTTTGGGGAATTCATCCATAAATCTGAGCACTAAAGGGGTGGGTATAGTGTGTATGGGTTTGGCAAAGTCAGCAGATAGATGATTGAGGATAGAGAATTGGAATCAGCTGACTTAGCAGTTGGGGGAGGGAGGGTTACAAAAAATTTGGGGACACCACAAAAAAAAGCCTCTGGCCCTCTGCCTGAATTTAAATCCAAAATAACATTTCCAAACATTTTAGGGGGTGTTTGGGGTAAAGCACTACTATGGAGCTGATAAAATACATTGTTAAGTGACTACATGAGGTGAATATAGGGCAGGAGACACCATGCTGGGGAGGTTATTGAAGGGCAAATATGTATGAAGGACATAAAATAATAATTACATAAAAATCCAGCATGCATGAGGACAAAGGGGACATTCACAGCATATTCCAATCATGGTAATTAGGGAATGAGGAAAGAAATACAATATATTATCAAACATTCAATACAATAAAATGTGATATAAAAGGATAAAAATCTTACCTTCATATACTCCTTCTGTAGGACCTGGATGATGGCAGAACAGGTCTCTGGGATAATAATCCCCAGAGCCTGGGGGGAGATGCCTGTCGAGAACTTGAGGTCCTGCAGGCTTCTCCCTGTGGCCAAATACCGCAAGGTAGCGACCAACCTCTGCTCCGGAGTGATGGCTTGCCACATGCAGGTATCCTGCCTGCTGATATAGGGGGTCAGCGAAGCCAACAGACGGTGAAACACGGGGTCCGTCATCCTGAGAAAATTCCTGAAATCATCAGGATTATTCTCACGGATCTCACGGAGCAAAGGCATATGAGAGAACTGGTCACGCTGAAGCAACCAATTCTTGGTCCATGAACTCCTCCCCACCCTGTTCATGGACTGGACTTGTGTCAAGGTCAGGACCCCAACACCAAGCCCCCGCACAGCACGAACTCTACGAGGAGTACGCATACGAAACATGGCTAGAAAACGGTCGGCTGCTCAGAACGAAGTAACAGAACGCACTGAAGAACAGCAAGGCCTGTGAAGAGCGACCTGAAAACCAGTAACGAACGAACAAGAATACAGTGACTAAAGTCACGCGGAACTTGCTTGCACGCACTGAAGAGCAGATACAAACCCACAAGCACAAACTGAACGGCAGAAAACGATCTGAAAGCCACGAGTCTGAAAAAGCGCGAATCGTCTCTCACCAAACTTTTACTAACACGAGATTAGCAAAAGGAGCCCAAAGGGTGCTGCGCTTGGTTCTGAACCGGCCTTTTCTACGTGCTTGACGTCACCGCGTTCTTGGCGATCGGAAATTCCGACAACTTTGTGCGACCGTGTGTAGGCAAAACAAGTTTGAGCCAACATCCGTAGGAAAAAATCCGAGGATTTTGTTGTCGGAATGTCCGATCAATGTCCGACCGTGTGTACGGGGCATAAGTCGTTCACAGACTGGACTGGACTTGCTGCTGCCTGCCTCACACACAGACATCATACAAAAGAGCAGTGGCGGCTGGTGGGGTTTTTTCTTTTTTGGGGGGGGGCGGCAGAGCGGAACTAGCACAACTGCCCCCACCCCCCCTCTGGGCGGCACTAGCGCCCCCCAGAAAACCCCCCCCAGTCCTTACCCCATCACGGTGGCGGGCTCTGGTGTCCTCCAGCATGTGGTGGGCAGGTGTCTTGATGCAGACAAGACATGTGGTGAGGCCTGGGGGTGTTGGGAGCTGGATGCGGGTGTACCCAGCGATCAGTCACACAAAATCCCGCCTCCTGTGATAGACAGGACAGTGGTCCAATGTTGGGCCAGGAGAGTGACTGTTGGTGACTGAGAGCCGGGTACACAGGAGATCGCGGCTGTGTATAATCCGGAGGCGCTTGGCACTCGTCTTCCCTCAGAGACAGCAGGAATCGACGTATAACACACACACACACGCGTACCTGATATATGCCAATAAATCCGATGATTAAAACATGTTTTAATACATTTTAAAATGTTTGTTTAAATTTGTTTCGAAAAGCGTGTGTGTGTGTGTGTGTGTATATATATATATATATATATATATATATATATATATATATATATATATACACACACACACACACACACACACACAGTATCTCACAAAACTGAGTACACCCCTCACATTTTTATAAATATTTTATTATATCTTTTCATGTGAAACACTGAAGAAATGACACTTTGCAGCAATGTAAAGTAGTTAGTATACAGCTTGTATAACAGTGTAAATTTACTGTCCCCTCAAAATAACTCAACACACAGCCATTAATGTCTAAACCACTGGCAACAAAAGTGAGTACACCCCTAAGTGAAAATGCCCAAATTGGACCCAATTTTCCCTCCCCGGTGTCAAAGGACTCGTTATGCCCCGTACACATGGTCGGATTTTCCAATGGAAAATGTCCGATCGGAGCGTGTTGTCGGAAATTCCGACCGTGTGTGGGCTCCATCGGACATTTTCCATCGGATTTTCCGACACACAAAGTTTGAGAACAGGCTATAAAATTTTCCGACAACAAAATCTGTTGTCGGAATTTCCGATCGTGTGTACACAAATCTGACGCACAAAGTGCCACGCATGCTCAGAATAAATAAAGAGATGAAAGCTATTGGCTACTGCCCCGTTTATAGTCCCGATGTACGTGTTTTACGTCACTGCGTTCAGAATGATCGGATTTTCCGACAACTTTGTGTGACCGTGTGTACGCAAGGCAAGTTTGAGCCAACATCCGTCAGAAAAAAACCCTAGGATTTTGTTGTCGCAATGTCCGATCAATGTCTGACCGTGTGTATGGGGCATTAGTGTTACAAGGTCTCAGGTGTGAATGGGGAGCAGGTGTGTTAAATTTATCACTCTCACTCTCTCATACTGGTCACTGGAAGTTCAATATGCCACTTCATGGGAAAGAACTCTCTGAGGATCTGAAAAAAATAATTGTTGCTCTACATAAAGATGGCCAAGGCTATAAGAAGATTGCCAAGAGCCTGAAACTGAGCTCCAGCACATTAGCCAAGATCATACAGCGGTTTAACAGGACAGGTTCCACTAAGAACAGGCCTCACCATGGTCGACCAAAGAAGTTGAGTGCACGTGCTCAGCATCATATCCAGAGGTTGTCTTTAGAAAATAGACATATGAGTGCTGCCAGCATTGCTGCAGAGGTTGAAGGGGTGGGGGGTCAGCCTGTCAGTGCTCAGACCATACACCGCACACTGCATCAAATTAGTCTGCATGGCTGTCATCCCAGAAAGAAGCTTCTTCTAAAGATGATGCACAAGAAAGCCCGTAAACAGTTTGCTGAAGACAAGTAGACTAAGGACATGGATTGCTGGAACCATGTCCTGGGGTCTGATGAGACTAAGATAAACTTATTTGGTTCAGATGGTGTCAAGTGAGTGTGGCGGCAACCAGGTGAGGAGTACAAAGACAAGTGTGTCTTGCCTACAGTCAAACATGGTGGTGGGAGTGTCATGGTCTGGGACTGCATGAGTGCTGCCGACACTGGGGAGCTACAGCTCATTGAGGGAACCATGAATGCCAACATGTACTGTGACATACTGAAGCAGAGCATGATCCCCTCCCTTTGGAGACTGTGCCGCAGGGTAGTATTCCAACATGATAATGACCCCAAACACACCTCCAAGATGACCACTGCCTTGCTAAAGAAGCTGAGGATAAAGGTGATGGACTGGCCAAGCATGTCTCTAGATCTAAACCCTATTGAGCATCTGTGGGGCATCCTTAAACAGAACGTGGAGGAGCGCAAGGCTTCTAACATCCACCAGCTCCGTGATATCGTCATGGAGGAGTGGAAGAGGACTCCACTGGCAACCTGTGAAGCTCTGGTGAACTCTATGCCCAAGAGGGTTAAGGCAGTGCTGGAAAATAATGGTGGCCACACAAAATATTGACACCTTGGGCCCAATTTGGACATTTTCATTTAGGGGTGTACTCACTTTTGTTGCCAGCGGTTTAGACATTAATGGCTGTGTGTTGAGTTATTTTGAGGGGACAGCAAATTTACACTGTTATACAAGCTGTACACTCACTACTTTACATTGTAGCAAAGTGTCATTTCTTCAGTGTTGTCACATGAAAAGATAGAATAAAATATTTACAAGGGGTGAGGGGTGTACTCACTTTTGTGAGATACTGTATTTAAAAAAATACAGTATCTCACAAAAGTGTGTTTGAGCTTTGGGGTGCACACCCTAATGTAATAGGCTGCACATGCCTATGGTGTGAACCCAGCCTGAATCCTTATTCCAGTTTAAGATGGTGCCATGATTTCTACCCTGGGTTTCCGGTTTCAGGGCTACACTATCTTTTCTTGCATCGCCTAATGCAGTGGTCTCCAAACTTTTTAAACAAAGGGCCAGTTTACTGTCCTTCAGACTTTAGAGGGGCCGGATTGTGGCCATTGGTAGTAGAAAATGTCAGAGCATCAGGTGGAGTGAACAATGCATAATGTTTGGTGTTAGTGAGAGGAACTTTGCCCCATTGTTGATGTAATTGGGAGGAATTGTGCCCACCCCATTGTTGGGGTCATTAGTAGGAATTGTTCCCCATTGTTGGTGTCATTGGGAGGAATGGTCCCCCATTGTTGGTATCATTGGGACCCATTGTTGTTTTCATTGGGAGGAAATTTGTCCCTTTGTTGGTGTCAGTGAATTAAATACTGCTACAAGGGCTGGATAAAAGCAAGCAAATGGCTGCATCCAGCCCCCCAGGTCACAGTTTGGAGACCTACAGACTAAGCCTGGATGTGCATGTAAAGGCATGTGTCCCAATACTTTTGACAACATAGTGTATGTTTTAATGACATTCAGAAAAATAATCCATACAATCTACAGATAATCATCTGGACATATTCCAAAGCCAAACCCTTTTAATGAGAGCTAAAGGCTTAGGTTGGAGATATTATAAGGACGATGTTCAGTACAATCTGAAATGAATTAAAGAGTGAAAATGTTTTTTTCTTGGAAAAAAAAACATGAGACTACATCTGCCTTAGGCTGGATTCACACATTTTCATATATTTTTTATGTGTCTTATCTATGCATGATGAGGTGTTAGCAGGGCTGCCACGGGAAAACATTGGGGGCCTTGTTTAGCCTACCTGACAGCCCCCACCCAGTCTCTTCCAGTGTTCAGTTGCGGTCTGAATGTTAGTTCAAACCAAACACTAAACTCATCCTTAGCCTAGGTTCACATTGGAGCGATTTGAGAGATCAAATCGCATGACAAGTCGCAGCCTATTGGAGGCATTGGCACTGTTCAATCGGTATGACAGCGATTTTGCGGCGCCGTACCGATTTGCAAAAGTAGTTCCTGTACTACTTTTACCGATTTTAGGTGCGACTTCAATAGACATCAGTGCATGAAATCGCGCTGACCTTGCTACTTTGAAATCGCGCTACTTCAAGTGAAGTAGCGCAATTTCAGAGTAGCATCAATGCGAACCAGGGCTCAAGCCTAAAATGTAAACAATTTGGCAGATTCCTTTTTTTCAGTGAAAGTACTACATATAAATAATCAATAATGCTCGATTTACATCTATGCATGTTGCTTTTGAGCGTTTCTGCAGTGCTTTTTGAACATGCGTTTTTGTTGCATTTTGCTTTTTTTTATTTTTTATACTGTATACAGTGTAAAAAAAAAAGAACGAAAATAAAAAATGCAAAACGCGGCAAAAACGCGGTACTTGCGTTTTGGATGCGGGTCCATTGAATTCTATTACATGCAAAATGCTGCATTTTACATGAAAAAAGTCCCCGACCCTTTCCAAAAACGAAGAGGCACAAAAATGCATTGATGTGAACATGTTCCATAGGAACCCATGTTAAAAAATTTCCATGCATTTCTGCAAAATGCAAAATGCATCAAAAAACGCATTAGTGTGAATAGAGCCTTAAACTGGATTATATTTTCACCACACAAGACGATGGTCTGGATTATTCTAAAACAGACAGTGAAAATCAGACGGGCACCTGACGACTGGGCTCTGGAGTGCAAGATGGACACTGGCGACATAGGTAAACTTTAATAGAAAAATTGATGTATATCGCACTGACGTTCAAACGTATATCAAATAGCAGCTAGCACAACATTAATGCCGCGTACACACGATCACACATTCCGACAACAAAATCCATGTTTTTTTTTCAGACAGATGTTGGCTCAAACTTGTCTGGCATACACACAGTCACACAAATGTTGTCGAAAACTCCGAACGTCAAGAACACGGTGACGTACAACACGTACGACGAGCCGAGAAAAATGAAGTTCTATAGCCAGTGCGGCTCTTCTGCTTGATTCCAAGCATGCGTGGAATTTTGTTGATCTCAAATTTTGTTTGTCAAAATTCCGACGGAAAATGTCCGATGGAGTCTACACACGGTAGGAATTTCGGACAAAAAGCTCACATCGAACATTTGTTGGAAATTCCGACCGTGTGTACGTGGCATAAGACAAGTGTAAACCAAAGAATATGTGAAAAATAACATTTTGTGCAGCGCTCAAAAATTCATAATGATACAAATTCATATATACAATCTAATATATAATGTGAAATGACTGTTCCACTTTTTTTTACTTCTGTGTGCAGAGGGTCCTGATACAAGCTGAAGATCCTGTCCAGGTTTTACAGGTGGTATCGGACCCTCTGCACACAGAAGTAAAGAAAAGCGGAACAGAGCAAAAGGTCCTGTGAGCAGAAGCTGCAGTCCCACTCAACATCACCTTTGAGGATCACTCAGCTGAGCTACAATTCAGGTGTGAATGTGATGCAAGAACGGCCTGCTGGAGAGCTCACCACCGCTCAGAGACAAACTGCAGCTCAAAGACCTTCTCGGGAAGCAGAGCTGACATAACATCTCCTCACTGTGGTCATGCTATTTTGAACACTGGAGAGGACTTGGTCTGACAAGTTGGCTGCTTCTGAAGACTGCTTTTTTGTGATGTTGTGGATATGTTACAATAATTTCAGATAGCTTGAGAGTATAATAATAAAAGGAATTTACTTAGCTTGGTTTAAAGGGGGTAATACAGATGATAAAAATGAATAAATACGGCATATTCGATCCAGGGGGGTTCCTCAACTTCATCTGAAGCCCCTGGAATTGATGATCCCATCATGATTCAGTCTTGTCTTCTTCAATCCTGAATTCAACTTTAACGGCCTTTTGTTTTTCAGACATATATACTGTATAGTGGTCCAAAAACTAGTCAAAACCGGTTTGAGCCACACCATAGAATAAAAAAGGTCAAAGGTTCCCAACTTCCAACAAAATAATGAGACCATGGGGGTTATTTACAAAAGGCAAATCCACTTTGCACTACAAGTGCAAACTACAAGTGCAATGTACACTTGAAATTGCACTGAAAGGAAAATAAAAAACAGCATTTTAGCTTGCACATGATTGGATGATAAAATCAGCAGAGCTTCCCCTTATTTCAGATCTACCTCTTAGATTTAGAGCGACTGCACTTTCAAGTGCACTTTGCACTGTAGTGCAAAGTGGATTTGCCTTTCGTAAATAACCCATCATATGTCTCAGTATACATTAGACATATTATACTGTATATATTTAGATAGAAGTGATTAATGTTATCAATTACAGTGTATAAGTAAACTATTACTGTTTCTTGTAAATCAATGTAGCTGTGCCCCCGTGGGGTTGCTAAGTGTAGTAGTTCCACCTGTCACCCTGCACAGCCCAGCATTCACTTCCAGTCACTCCTCACTGAACAATGAACAGTCCATCAGCTTGTTTTTGTTGTTTTATTGAGAGATTTAATTTGGATGGGGTAAAGGGAACATGGGATGCCCAGATAGTTAACTTTAAACAAATTAAGATATTTGGAATCTGTATTTGCAATCTCTAAAGCTCCATACTCTTCCAGCACATCACTTATGAGTCAAGTCTGCTTTCTCTACTGCACAATGCTACGGCTCATCCCTACATGTGAAAACAATGCTTTAACATGAGGATTTAGGTATTCGTCAATTAATTGACTTGCATTTTCTGTAAGAATTCCACATCCTGAAACTATAAGATGGCCTGGAGGTTTTTTGGCATCTTTATGGATTTTGATAGGGCATTCATTGTGGGAACTTTTGGTTCTTTAACATTTAGAAACTGCCATGTGGTTTAATCGATAACTTGTTGCCAGTAGGCTCCATTGATAATTCTTCTATATTCAGCATAGTAATGATCTAAACATGTAATTGAGATTGGTCTTTACGATTCTCTATTATTTAATATTGTTAAACACATGGATTTATAATCCAAATAGTTCATAACCAGCAAGTTGCCCCTTATCTGCAAGTTTCATTATGATATTCGGATTATTTTGCAGTTTCCTTAATGCTTCACTTTGTAAACTCGTTACTTTTTTTGCCCTTTCTTATACCAATTTGTGTCCTCAATTTCCTTTGAAACTTATCGCAAAGGGCCCATGTGTTTGGATTGCTGTTTATTACAGGAAAAGACCTTGATTTATATTTATAAGGTTGTGGGGGAGGGAAATTTTCCGCATTGGTAAGGATCGCAATCAGTTCTTTTGTTCTTACATTACCCATAGGATGGGAAGGCTCCTCATCTATATGACCCTCCTCCCACAAATCCATTAGATCTTGCAATGCTTTTAAATCATTGATGGTTAAATCATTGGTATCTATTGGGTTTGCTTATTCAGTCTCATTCAGTTCAAAATTACCCTTATCATATAAAGTTTTGAACATTAAAACATCTAACAAATAGATGTACATCATTAATGATTTCAAATGTATTACTTTGTTCGTTAGGGCAAAATGTTAGACCTAAACATAAGACCTGTTTATCAACATCAGTAAGTTCATAAGAAGATAAATTAATTATCTCTAATTGAGATTAATCTTGAAAATCTGAATTTGGGGGTTCAATGTGTTGATCTTTTTCACATCGGGACACGGTGGGGGTAAAAAAAAGGATGCTAGTTTAACATCAACAGGTGAATTGGTGATAATGGAATTGGTGTCGCTTACCTTCGGTAACTGTTCCTACAGATAATAAAGAACGTAAAGGGGGTATAGTTTGTGTAGCCCCTGACAAATCCCCCACATTGGTGGGAAGTGCATTAGTAATAGATGAAGTGATTTGTGATTTAGGTGATTTGTGATTTAGGTTGTTTAGAATTACAATTCCGGGTGTGATCCTTTGTGCGTAATTTGTGATCTGTACATGACGATTCTATGCCCCCCCTTTCGTTTTTCGGCTAGATGAAAATTTTAATTGAAAAACAGATTGAGTAGATACAACTGATGAGGCTGCTTCCAAAATCCCCTTCAGATTGATTACTTCTCGATGGAACATGCTTCTGGTGTGGGAATTTGTCCTACCTGTCCACCTATAGGTGTGACCTACTTCGTAGGCCATTTTATCCTGGGAAAATGTATTTTCTTTGTTACAAATCAATTCAGTGGTATATTTTTCAATATTTTCCTTTAATTCTTTTGCTTTTTGTATATACAAAGTGGGAGGAGGAACAGGCACCAATTTCCACATACCATTTCTGTACATCCTCATCAAGGGTTTTTAATTCAGCTTCATATTGGGAGCAAAGTATAGCCATCATGTTTAATGAAGATGCCTGCAAACCCTGCACCCATGAACTTGTTCTACGGTTTTTGCTATATCACCCAAAACTGACTTGTTCAAGGATACTTTAAGTAGCTTTTAGCTTAATTGGCCCTGCTAAGGTTATAAGAGAAGCAGCACAGTTCACGATTGTGCAACATCAGGAGCGCAGTATAAAAACCTTTTTTGGAAATCTTATTAGATAAATGAATATACATGGATAAGAAACTGGTTATATCAATGTGCCAAAAGAGTAAAGATACATGTTTCATTCTCTGTATGGTCTAAAGTTAGTAGGTAGTAGTACACCCCAGGGCTCTGTCTTGGGACCAGTGCTGTTCAATTTGATCAAGAGATCAGTTTCAGTGTTGCAGATGATACCAAATTATGGCTGGAAATAACTTTGGCACAGGATGCAAAATTACACAGGAAGACCTTAATAAACCTTAATTGCCAAACAATACACATTAGGAGGCCTCATAGGGGTCTTTTCCATAAGATGTAGTGATGATATTTTTATGTATTTCTTCTTTTTTTTTTTATCATTTCAAGTTTATTAGAACATATTTGAAGCAAACATAACAAAACATTTGCAGATACAACTGCTCGCACTTTGGTAATGAAGTAGGCTGAAGTATCACATTTTGCATAGAATTAGTATCCATACAACAATGAAATTAAGTCATGAATCTTTGATGCTAGAAATCAGTCTAACCAATTGTTAATCTCTATCTATTCTAATGGTGAAACATCTGTTAGGTCACAATTGCAAGGTTTTTCCTTCTGGGTCAAAACCATAATGTGACAGTAAACGTTAGTTATTACAAGCAGCTACAACATCATTCGTAATCTATAATCAGGATAGAGAGATCAGGAGAAAAGTATACAGATTAGAGTGTTAGAGAGGAAAATAGGTTGGTATCGGTCATATATCTGAGAACGTATATGGTCTTAGTGTGATAGAGATATCTGGGAAAACATGAGTTCCCAGGATTCATCCAGATAAATAATCTAGGCAGTAGATGTTAAATAGTAGTATATGTTATCTGTGTATGCAGTGGAGTATCTGAAGATCAGCTAAGGTTGCCATATTTTGTGGAAACTATCCACTCTGTGATTGGTCTGGGTCAGGGTTTCTTCCATTGCATAGATGTCAGACACCCTTTGCAGCCATTCTGCAGTGGAGGGAACCCTTTGAGATTTCCAGTATAGCAGAATAAGGGATTTTGCCACGTTTAATAGGTGTCTCGTCAGAGAGTTTTTGTATCTCCTCAAAGAGATATTCGTAATATGAAGCAGGCATGAGGCCGCATTCAAGATGATTTTGGTTTCTGTTATGTGCTTAATTAAAAGTTTGACTGCTTCCCAGAATTTCGCTATTTTCGGGCATTGCCACCATATGTGGTACAGTGTGCCCTTCTCTTGTTTGCACCTCCAACAAGCATCTGGACTCTGTGGGTTCCAACCATGCATCTTGGCCGGGGTATTGTACCAATGGGTCATAAGTTTGTAAGCTGTCTCCTGCATCTTAGTACTTATAGAACATGTGTGGGTAAAAATGCAGGCATACCTCCATTGCTTGGCGGTGATCTCCATGTGTAGCTCCTCCAACAATCTCACTCTGAGTCCATCCGTTTCTTTATATTTTGAGTCGTCTCGTAGCCAGGAATAGGCCAAAGAAGTGGTTTTGGTACAATGAGCACCATCAAGACAGATTGACTCCAGAACTGTAAGGGGTCTATGAAATTTACTTTTATCTGTTTGCCTCCCTAAGTAACTGCGCAGTTGGAAATAGGCCCAGAAAGGCAAGTGTGGTGTGTTCGCCCCCTCTTTAAGTGTTGCCCAATCTTTCACTATGCCTTTATTGAAGCAGTCTCCGGCTAAGAGGGTCTTCAAATTCTCCTGAGATTTAAAGTGGGGGTTAGTCATGCCTGGCTCAAAGTTAGGGTTATCTTTCAAAGGTGTCAGAGGACTGGGTTGGGAGGAAATGTCTAAAGTCTTGGTTATGTTATGGAAAATTGCCAGCGTGTTTCCAGTAATGGGATGTCCTTTTAGGCTAGCTGGGTAACTTCCCCAAGGAATCCATGGGGAGTACTTTAGTGGGAGTGGACTCAAATCCGTTTCTAGGGTCACCCAGTCTTTTGCTGTACTATGGCAGTGCCAATAGATGATTCTAGTTAGGTGTGTAGCTCGATAGTAGGATCCAAAATCCGGTATGCTCATACCTCCTTGTTCTTTGGGTTTCATCAGGAGGAAGTACCTGATTTTGGGTCTCAGGGAATTCCAAAGGAACTTCAACAGGTTCTAAATGAGGTGAAAAAGGCTATAGGGATCTTGAGTGGAAGTGTATGAAATAAGTAGAGTAGTCTGGGGAGAATGGTCATCTTGATTATGGCCTCACGGCCAAACCAAGAGAAGTGTCCGGACTTCCACCTGTTTAGGTCTTCCCTTACGTTCGGAAGAAACATGGGAACGTTTCGGCCATATGTGTCCGTCAGTTTGGGCGTGAGCCAGATTCCCAAGTATTTTAAAGCCTAAAGGGGGATGTTGCTTTCACCTGTGTAAGCAAATGTTCTGGCAGGGAGACATTCAGGGCTTCTGACTTTGTATAGTTAACCTTGAGATTAGAAATATTAACGTAGATGGCAAATTCCTTCAACAGGACAGGCAAGGAGATTATTGGATTGTTCAAAAAGAAAAGCAAGTCCTCCGCATAAGCGGCCACCTTGTATTCCCTATCTCCAACCTTGAAGCCCTGAATGTCAGCATTTTTTCTAGTTATTCTGATAAAAGGCTCCAAAGACAGTATAAACACCAGAGGGGACAATTGACACCCCTGTCTGGTGCAGTTCGTTATCATAACTCTGTCTGATAGGGTGCCATTTATCTTTAGTTTTGCCGTTGGGCATTGATACAACACGGAGATCCTAGCCAACATGCGTGGTCCCAAGCCTACCTTAGCACAGACGGCCAACATATAGTCCCATGCTACACGGTCGAAGGCCTTCTCCGTATCCGTAGACAGGATAAGGCCCTCTATATTCCCTGCGTGCACTGTCTGTGTCAGAAGCAATGCCTTTACAACATTGTCCTTGGCCTCACGGCCGAGCATGAAGCCCACCTGGTCCGGGCCTATCAAATCCGGGAGTAGGGGACTTAGTCTAGAGGCCAGGATCTTCGCGTGCATCTTAGTGTCTAGGTTCAATAGGGAGATAGGGCCGTAGCTAGCACATTCCGCCGGATCTTAGCCCTCTTTGTGAAGTACAGTGATGTGAGCCGATAGAAAGTCAGGCGTAATCTTTCTAGGTTTTGCCAAGGAATCTAAAGCATCTCTGAGTGGATCTTTGAGGATATGTGCGAAGGTCTTATAATAGATGGAAGTAAATCCATCCGGTCCAGGGCTTTTACCTGATTTAAGTTGTTTAATGGCAGATTTAATCTCCTCTGTTGTTACTGGGTCTTCCAAAAGTGATATGTCTGATTCTGAGAGGGTAGGCATGCCACATTTCTTGAGGTAATCCTGAATGATTTGCGACCTCCCTCCCTCCATACCCTCTAGTCTGTGTTGGGTAGGTAGATTGTACAATTTTGTGTAAAAGTTATGGAAATGTTTCGCCATGGCCTCAGTGGTCACGTCTATTTTTCCATCATCCCTCCTGAAGTATGAGGTTTTTGGCCACCTGTTTCTTTAAAGCCCTTGCTAAAAATTTCATGTATTTCTTATTTTCTACATGAAGTGAAGGGAAGCTTGAAAAAAACGGTGCTTTAAAAAAGTTCTTGCTAAAGGTATGCAATAAAATAATTGTCAGTGTTGTCACGTTCTCTATTTACATAATACATCCTGATACTTGTTTAGAATGGTTAATCTGTGTTTTATGGTGCTTCAACACAGAAACAAAAAGGTTCTGAAAGTGGAATTCTGTATTCGGCTTGTTTTCCTCCTGTAAACAAAAACAAGATAAGATACATATGTATTACGGCTCATGCACACTGCAGCTAAAAAGCTGCTTTTACAGGCATTTAAGCTTTAAATTTCAGCTTGAAAAAGCTTGTATTTTTTTTATCTCTTTTGCACATTCTTATTGAGCTTCTTTGAAGACGAAGGCTTTTATTTATTTATTTATTTTTTAACAAACCCTCCCCTCAGCTAATTTTTACAATGTTATTTGTATGTTTGAGCTTCTTTGAGCTTTTTCATGCTTTTTAATGATCTTTTGCGTGTTTTTGGGCACTTAGGCATCTTTTCTGCTTGAAAGTCCCTCTCACGCGAGTTTGGGGGGTTCTGTTTGTAAGAGTATATGCCTGTAAACTCCTGAAAAGCCATAGTGTGCATGGACACTAGGGATGAGCCGAACACCCCCCGGTTCGGTTCGCACCAGAACCTGCGAACGGACCGAAAGTTTGCGCGAACTTTAGAGCCCCGTTAAAGTCTATGGGACTCGAATGTTAGAAATCAAAAGTGATAATTTTAAAGGCTAATATGCAAGTTATTGTCCTAAAAAGGGTTTGGGGACCCGGGTCCTCCCCCAGGGCACATGTATCAATGCAAAAAAAAGTTTTTTCAGGAGCAGTGATTTTAATGATGCTTAAAGTGAAAAAAAAGTGTGAAATATTCCTTTAAATATCATACCTGGGGGGTGTCTATAGTATGCCTGTAAAGTGGCGTGTGTTTCCCATGCTTACAACAGTCCCTGCACAAAATGACATTTGTAAAGGAATAAAAGTAATTGAAAACTGCTTGCAGCTTTAATGTAATGTCGGGTCGTGGCAATATGGATGAAAATCAGTGAGACAAACGGCATGGGTACCCCCCCAGTCATTACCAGGCCCTTTGTGTCTTGTATGGATATTAAGGGGAACCCCACACCCAAATTAAAAAAAGGAAAGGTGTGGGGCCCCCAGGCCCTATATACCCTGAACAGCAGTATACAGGCGGTGCAAACAAGACAGGGACTGTAGGTTTGTTGTTAAGTAGAATCTGTTTGTAATTTTAAACTGGTACATTTTTAAAGTGTAGGTCCAGCCAAAAAATCTATTTGTAAGCTTTTTGGAAAACATAGGGAAGGGTTATCACCCCTGTAACATTTGTTTTGCTGTCTGTGCTCCTCTTCAGAAGATTTCACCTCACTTTCTGTTCCAATGACAAATGTTTTTTGAAAGTTTGGGGTTTTTAGTGAAACAAGGATTGGTGATAAAGCATCAGTGGAGAGGAGACACGTTTTTCCCATATTAACTCTTACAGGAGAGAATTTCCCTTCCTAGGGGTAGATTTCATCTCACTTCCTGTTGTCTCCTTCCCTTTGCAAGTAGGAGCCATTTGTAAGTTGGATGTTTGAAAGTAGGGGCCTGCCCTATATACTCTACAGAAATTTGGGCCTTAGGTGTTGGTGTTGCCACAACACTGTAAGCCCTCACAGTTACTCTTGGTGGGCACAGGAACGGGCCCTGCTGTGAAATATTAGATCAAGAATTGTAATAACATGCCATTGTTGAACAGTGGTAGAAAAATTGGGCCTTTGGTGGTGGTATAACAACTGTTTGGCGAAAAGGTTAAAAGCAATAATCCACATAAATGACAATATTATGCATATAAATGATGAACTGGAACAAGGGATAAGAAAAGATAATAATAGTCCATGATGTGTGCATAAAGTCGATGATGAGGTATAAAGCCCACATTCACAGCAGCCTTCCAATGGGAATGGAAACCATATTCCCAAAAAGCACTGTAAGAAACAAAGAAAGGAGGCGCCTCTGGGTGCAGACTTAAAAACAATTTTAATAAAAAGAGCAGCAACAGAGATTGCACTCACATTTGTGTTGAGTTAAAAAGATGATATGAGAGTCCCAGATGTAACTGGAGGGGTCCGTGAGGTCGATCATCCCTGCCATGGATGTGTAATCAGACTGGTCTTTCAGATGCAATGTGTTCACCGGCCGGCAATGATGGAGGAGTAACAGAATGAGGCTTGGAAGGCAAACAGCAATCCAGGTGAGGGGCGATGACATCACACACATGCGACGCGTTTCCTGAGTCAGCAAGCCATGAATGGCATGGCTGCACTCCTTTGTCAAGCTAGTTACTATGGGACTAGTGAAGAGAATATATAGAAGGAAGTGAGGGGAGTGGTCATGAGAAGAAGCTGTATGGAGTAGGGGGGAGTGGTCATGAGAGGAAGCTGTATGGAGTAGGGGGGAGTGGTCATGAGAAGAAGCTGTATGGAGTGGGGGGGAGTGGTCATGAGAGGAAGCTGTATGGGAGTAGGGGGGAGTGGTCATGAGAGGAAGCTGTATGGAGTAGGGGGGAGTGGTCATGAGAAGAAGCTGTATGGAGTAGGGGGGAGTGGTCATGAGAGGAAGCTGTATGGAGTAGGGGGGAGTGGTCATGAGAAGAAGCTGTATGGAGTAGGGGGGGAGTGGTCATGAGAGGAAGCTGTATGGAGTAGGGGGGAGTGGTCATGAGAAGAAGCTGTATGGAGTAGGGGGGAGTGGTCATGAGAAGAAGCTGTATGGAGTAGGGGGGGAGTGGTCATGAGAAGAAGCTGTATGGAGTAGGGGGGAGTGGTCATGAGAAGAAGCTGTATGGAGTAGGGGGGGAGTGGTCATGAGAGGAAGCTGTATGGAGTAGGGGGGAGTGGTCATGAGAAGAAGCTGTATGGAGTAGGGGGGAGTGGTCATGAGAAGAAGCTGTATGGAGTAGGGGTGGAGTGGTCATGAGAGGAAGCTGTATGGAGTAGTGTCAGCAATGAAGGACGTGTGAGCAGAACCGGAAGGGGAACAAAGTCAAAGTACGGAAGAAAGCAGAGGGGACATGATTGAGATGGAGACATAAATGAATGTGTAATGCTGGGGATGAGAATGTAATTGAGATAAAGAGGTGGACTGTAAATATAAACGGACTATAAATAGAGGCATGAATTACTGAAGGGAAATTGAAAACATAGAATAACAAAAAAAAAAAAAAAAATGTAGAATGTAAATTAAAACAAACCCGATCTGTGTCATGGTATGATGTAGTATATAATATATGGTACAGTCCAGAAAGAGACTATAGTGACTATAGTGACTATCCCTCTAAAATGATGTAATATATGGGATATGGGAGAACAGTCTTATGAAAAGGAGGGAAAGGGGGGGGGGTGTGGATGGCTGGGAGCGAACTTCTTTCGGCGGTGCAGCAGCTGGGGCAGGGAATTTTGCTGCGGTTACACATTTTGCGTTTAGAAACATTTTTTTTCGCAAATTTTTCTCAAAAATAGCCAAAAATTAAAAACGTCTGTAAAGAAAAGCGGCTAAACGTGTTTTACCACGTTTATAAGCTGTTACAGGCATTAGCTTTTCAAATGCCGCTGAACAGCCATCCTGAACACATTTCATTGCATTCCAAAAAATGCTTCTAAACTCAACTGCCTAGAAACGACTATAAAACTACCATGTGTACATGTACTGATAAGATAACATAGAGGAGAGTTCAGGGGCAGCTCAAAAAAATGCCCAACTGCTCCAAAACATTAATTTACCAGTAGCAGTGTACATGAGGCCTTATTCTACAACTGACTGAGCTACTGCGTCACTGACAACAACCCTCTCGACCCCCTAGAGTCTGGCTTTCATTCCCAGCACTTCACAGAAACCACCCTATTAAAACTGATTTGCTAACTGCTAAAACCAAAAGCCACTATTCTATACTCATATTAGTAGACTTTTTTGTTGCCTTTGATACCGCTGACCACCCATTCCTCCTCAACAAACTCCACTCCCTTGGCCCCCCAAGACTCTGATCTTTGCTGGTTCTCCTCCTGCCTATCACAGGGTTCCTTCAGCATTGCTCACAACTCTGTATCCTCCTCTTAACTTACTCTTCCTGTAGGGTCCCCCAAGGTTGTGTCTACAGACCGCTTCTCTTCTCTATCTACACCCCCCCTGGTCACTTGATAAATTCCTATGGCCTCAATACCATCTTGATGCTGATGAAGCCCAAATATATCTCTCTACTCTTTACCTCATCCTTTCAGTCTCCTCTTACATTACTAACTTTTTAACTGAAGTATCAGTATGGATGTCACATGACTTCCTCAAACTCAATCTTCATAATATTCTTCCCGGCCATGCCTTCCTCCCTGACCTTTCCATCAAGATCAATAATACAACTATCAGACCCTCCCCTCATACTAGTGTGCTAGATGTAATCCTGGACCTGTCCTTTCAGCCCCAAATCCAATCACTGTCAGAATATTGTAGACTTCACCTCCATAACATCTCCAAAAGATGCCCTTTTTAACCAATAAAACTATCAAGCAACTAACTCACTCCCTTTTTATCTCTTGCCTTGACTTTTGCCACTCCTTCCTTGAAGGACTACTTCTGCACAGGCTAACCCCACTTTAGTCCATCATGATTGCTGCTGCCAGACTCATCTAGCTCAACAACTGCTCAGTGTCCATTACCCCTTGCTGCCAATCCCTCCACTGGCTTCCGATTGCCCAACAAAAAAAAACTCAAAATACTAACAACATACAAAGCCATTCACAACTCTGCCCCCAGCTACATCACCAATCTTGCCTCAATATATCACTCAACTTGACCTCTTTTGTGATCACAGAAAACACATCTCTTCAGGGAAGCCTATTCTATCTTCGCCTAACAACTGAACTTTGAATTTTCCCAATAGATAATCCCTCAAAAGCTCTTTGGAACAGGGCCCTCATAACTCTCTTGTATTGAATTGTACTCTATACTGTCTCCCTTGTAAGGCACTCTTTTGTAAAAGCACTGTTGGTGCTATATACATTCTGTATAATAATAATAACACTAATAATAAATAATAATAGGATACAGTAGAGCAGAGGTGTAACTAGAACCTTAAGGGTCCTTTACTTCTGCTGTGGGGCTCTTTATTACAGTCCCACAGCAGGACCCTTTCACATTATCTGCAGCTAGCCCCCTTCCTGCCATCTTGGGGACTCCCACAGTGTTAGAATGCCAGGGCTCAGTCGCAAGTGTGACCCTGATAGTTCTGCAACTGGTGTCAGTAGATCTTTTTTGTTATTTAATCTTTTTAATTTTTTTTACCATTTTATTTTATAGAAAAGTATTTTTTAGGAACCCCAATGGGGGGGGGGGGCTTTGGTGAAATATCTGGGTCTAAGCAGACCTCTGATGTTTAACCTTTGAGACAGAGAAAAGGAGATACAGCCCTCCATCTCTGCAGCCTCAGCTGCACAGAATGAATGGACAGGAATACCTCTGTACAGATCATTCACAAACTAAAGCATAGTAAAGCAGTTTAGTATTCTTCAGTTATGAATGGACACAGGAGCAACTGGAACCACTCACTAGGTACATTCAGAAGAAAATAAGGGCTGGTAAATGACATATTTACCAGCCCCTTCCCCACTCTACATGCTGACATCCCCCACAGCAAGACAAGGGAAGCCGACAGCGCTGCGGGAGATGGGGAGGACCAGGGGAGCACACAGGGCCTGGGGGTAGTTGGAGACCCTAGTTCTAGTGACCTGGGGGGCCCCAAGGAATTCACTTAATTTACAGGAATTTCCTCTCACTTCCTGTTTGGCTTTAGGACAGGAAGTGCTGGAAAATTTCCTCAACAGGACACAGATGGCGAAAAAAAATCTGACGGGCTTTCACCCTCCCTTGCTCTATCCAATAAAGTTTTGCCTATAGTTCTACTTTAAGCCAAAGGATTGAGTGGAAAGTGCTTAGTGCTTAGCACAGTAACTCACGGCTAGCAAGTCATCCTCTGCAAACCCGAAGGGATGGATGGCTGTGGCAAACCCTGGTGCTGTGAAAGGACAGGTGTAGCTGGAACTCCCACCATCAAACTGTCAGACGCCAAATGAGGAAAGGTGAAGTGCTTCAGGATGTGAATTATCAGCTCAGGAAAGGTACTCTCTGTTCCCGATGGAGGGACAGAGCCGTGCAAGGCTATGCAATCCTGGCTGAGGGAACAGGAACATACCAGTTACCTGTTACTTGTTTCCAGGAGGGCACACTCCGTTCCCAATGATTGGGAAGGGGTGGAGAGACAGAGCCCTGCAGGGCTGTATGATTCTGGCTGAAGGAACAGGAACACACCAGTGGCTTGTGTATAGATCTATGCAGACAAATGTCAGCAGCAACCACAGGCAGGCTGAAATCAGTCATGAGGCCCCAGAACATTTGAAAGGACTGGGTTGTGAAATAAATCAGAGCCGTCTTTAATGCGGGGCAAATGGGTCAGGTGCCCTGGGCCCAGTCTTCGTTGGGGGGCACAAAGCAGCTGCCGTTTGACTCTGCACTGCCCATGAATTGGGGCCCCGATGATGACATTGCAGAGAGGACAGAGGAAACAGGAGGCATCGCTGTATTTCATAGCCAGCCAGCCATCCAGCAGTGAGGGGATGGGGCCGGGAGCTCCACTGATGCTCTGACCCTGCCACATGCAGCCTGTATGCTCGGGAGAGAGCGGCTGCAGTAAGATCAGGAATCAGAGTGGAAGCCGCTCCCCCTGACCTCTGTATTCCCCAGCCAGTAGGGCAGGGCTGGGAACTTCACTGATGCTCTGACCCCACCCCATACAGCTTTTATTGAGGAGATAGCGACTGCAGAAAAAGCAGAGATTGGAGTGAGAGCCCCGCCCCCTGGACCTCTGAAAGTATATGAGCATGGCTGGCCAGGTATGTCTTACCCTCCCATAGAATGCCTGACTGCTCTCCTGAAACTGAGCTGTGTTATTCAATTGTAAAGCTGGGCATTGCTGAAAGTTCTCTGGTCATCTCCTGTAGCATGCCTGCAGTCTCTGGTCACCTCCTGTAGCATGCCCGCAGTCTCTGGTCATCTCTTGTAGCATGTCCGCAGTCTCTGTCCCTCTCCTGTAGCATGTCCACAGTCTCTTTGACCCTCTCATGTAGCATGTTCGCAGTCTCGGACCCTCTCCTGTAGCATGTCCACAGTCTCTGACCCTCTCCTGTAGCATGCTCGCAGTCTCTGACCCTCTCCTGTAGCATGTCCGCAGTTTCTGACCCTCTCCTGTAGCGTGTCCGCAATCTCTGACCCTCTCCTGTAGCATGTCCGCAGTCTGACCCTCTCCTGTAGAATAATGCCGATGCTCAGTCGGTAACAGACTACATGTTTCTGAGATTAAACCCTTCATAAGGTCACATGATCTGAGCCGGCAGGAAATCGAAGTATACATACTGATTACAATACCAGGGGGTGTGACAGCCATTCAATCCCACTATTATATATATATATATATATATACACACACACAGTATCTCACAAAAGTGAGTACACCCCTCACATATTTGTAAATATTTTATATCTTTTCATGTGACAACACTGAAGAAATGGCACTTTGCTACATTGTAAAGCAGTGAGTGTACAGCTTGTATAACAGTGTACATTTGCTGTCTCAACACACAGAAATTAATGTCTAAACTGCTGGCAACAAAAGTGAGTACATCCCTAAGTGAAAATGTCCAAATTGGGCACAAAGTGTCAATATTTTGTGTGGCCACCATTATTTTCCAGCACTGCCTTAACCCTCTTGGGCATGGAGTTCATCAGAGCTTCACAGGTTGCCACTGGAGTCCTCTTCCACTCCTCCATGATGACATCACAGAGATGGTGGATGTTAGAGACCTTGCTCTCCTCCACCTTCTGTTTGAGGATGCTCCACAGATGCTCAGTAGGACTTAGGTCTGGAGACATGCTTGGCCAGTCCATCACCTTTACCCTTAGCTTCTTTAGTAAGGCTGTGGTCATCTTGGAGGTGTGTTTGGGGTCGTTATACTGCCCTGTGGCCCAGTCTCCGAAGGGAGGGGATCATACTCTGTCTCAGTATGTCACAGTACATGTTGGCATTCATGGTTCCCTCAGTGAACTGTAGCTTCCCAGTGCCGGCAGCACTCATGCAGCCCCAGACCATGACACTCCCACCACCATGCTTGACTATAGGCAAGACACACTTGTCTTTGTACTCCTCACCTGGTTGCCGCCACACACGCTTGAAACCATCTGAACCAAATAAGTTTATCTTGGCCACAGGACATAGTTCCAGTAATCCAGTCTTCAGCAAACTGCTTGCTGGCTTTCTTGTGCATCATCTTTAGAAGAGGCTTCCTTCTGGGATGACAGCCATGCAGACCATTTTGATGCAGTGTGCGGCGTATGGTCTGAGCACTGACAGGCTGACCCCCCACCCCTTCAACCTCTGCAGCAATGCTGGCAACACTCATATGTCTATTTCCCAAAGACAACCTCTGGATATGACGCTGAGCACATGCACTCAACTTCTTTGGTCAATCATGGCGAGGCCTGTTCTGAGTGCAACCTGTCCTGTTAAACCACTGTATGGTCTTGGCCATCGTGCTGCAGTTTCAGGGTCTTGGCAATCTTGTTATAGCCCAGGCCATCTTTATGTAGAGCAACAATTCTTTTTTTCAGATCCTCAGATTCAGTTCTTTGCCATGAGGTGCCATATTGAACTTCCAGTGAGAGCGATAACACCAAATTTAACACACCTGCTCCCCATTCACACCTGAGACCTTGTAACACTAACGAGTCACATGACACCGTGGAGGGAAAATGGCTAATTGGGCCCAATTTGGAAATTTTCTCGTAGGGGTGTACTCACTTTTGTTGCCAGCGGTTTAGACATTAATGGCAGTGTGTTGAGTTATTTTGAAGGGACAGCAAATTTACATTGTTATACAAGCTGTACACTCACTAATTTTCTTCAGTGTTGTCACATGAAAAGATATAATAAAATATTTATAAAAACGTGAGGGGTGTACTATATATATATATATATATATATATATATATATATATATATATATATATATATTTATATTTATGTATTTATTTATTTATTAATATATTAATGATAGGATAAAATAATTGTCATGTTAACATTCAAATATCAATATATGGAAATACAATTTGATGAAAAATAGATTTAAAAAAAAAAAAACTTATTCAAATATAGGACACCAACATTATATATATATATATATATATATATATATATATATATATATATATATATATATATCAAACTAAAACAACTGACACATATAAAACAAGGCACACACATTCAAACCATGACAGAAAGGGTTTTTGGGGATAGGAGAATAGCTGAAAACTGTCAGGAAATCATTCTATAATAGTATAGATATCCAGCTCTTCATTCAAACCATGGGAAGAGAGAGAGAGAATTTGATTTATAAATCCACAGGGTTTCTCTTTTACATAATAACATAAATCTCTCATTGTCTGTAAGAGACCCTTTTGGTATATGTTCAATAGTTAACACCATCAAAACCTTATAGTTATTCTCATGAAAACGAGAGAAATCATGCTATATTAATTTCTTTTTATAATGGACCTACGATGTTCGCCCACTCGGATACATAGTGCACGTATCGTTCAGCCCACATAGAACAGATTGCAAGGATATTTCAAAACGTACATCAAGAACTGAGCTGAACAATAAGTAATAGTAATAAATTGTTTTATAGAATAGATATTTCCAAAACTATTGCCCCGTACACACGGTCGGACATTGATCGGACATTCCGACAACAAAATCCTAGGATTTTTTCCGACGGATGTTGGCTCAAACTTGTCTTGCATACACACGGTCACACAAAGTAGTCGGAAAATCCGATCATTCTGAACACGGTGACGTAAAACACGTACGTCGGGACTATAAACGGGGCAGTAGCCAATAGCTTTCATCTCTTTATTTATTCTGAGCATGCGTGGCACTTTGTGCGTCAGATTTGTGTACACACGATCGGAAATTCCGACAACGGATTTTGTTGTCGGAAAATTTTATAGCCTGCTCTCAAACTTTGTGTGTCGGAAAATCCGATGGAAAATTTGTGATGGAGCCTGCACACGGTCTGAATTTCCGACAACAAGGTCCTATCACACATTTTCCGTCAGAAAATCCGACCGTGTGTACGGGGCATTTCCGATATAGAGGAATAACCATGTGGGATAGATTGGCAAGTAAAACAGCCCCTCTTCTTACATTGAAAAATTCCCACCTGCTTATTGAAGTAACCAATGTCTATTGGTTTGCTGGACATTGATTTGGGAATACTAGGGGCCACCATGTTTTTTAGGGTGCGGGCCCTTCTGAAGACCACTAGGGGTGCATCCGGAGGGTGGAGACCTAGATTGGGATCAGACTGAAAAATATACCAGTGTCTCCTCATGACACTGGCAATTGATCTAAAGTTACTATTAAAACCTGTATTAAATCTAATACCCTGTTGTGGAACGGTACTGGTGATCTTAGAGAGGCTATGCTCCAAGCTATTTTCAAACGCCTCTGTGAGAAGGTCCTCAGGATAGCCTTTTTCTCTAAATTTATCAATCAATGTCTCACTTTGAAGTGTGTAATCTTGGAGTTTAGAGCAATTCCTCCTTAGTCTAAGGAACTGGCCCTTCGGTATGTTCTTTTTCCATCACGGGTGGTGGCAACTGGCAACTATCATAATGAAGATAAGAGTTGCCACCAACCAGCTTGGAGTGGTTCCTGGTGTAAATAGAACCTGCATCATGCAACAGTTTAAAGTCCAAAAAGACCAAACGATCTGGGTCAATGACGTGTAAAACTCAAACTCAGATTATTACTGTTACAATGGGCAACAAAGGACATGAAAAGATCCTTGTCCCCATCCCATTTTAGAAGAAACTGGCACCCATTGCCATGCCCTTGGTCTACAGATAGAATTTCTCCTGGAACACAAAATAGTTGTGCTCCAAGTAGAAATTCATGCCCTCCACCAACAACTGGGCCTGACGGGAATTGATGTGTGATTCAGTACTAAGAAAATGATTTAAAGCCCTTATGCCAACCTTGTGTGGAATGGAGGTGTAAAGTGAACACACGTCAAGCAATGCCCACAGTTAATGACTTTCCCACCTATAGTCCCGAAGGACTACTATGATATGACCTCAATCCCTAATATAGGAGGGAAGTTGTTGAACAATAGGCTGTAAAAAACAGTCAATGTACTGAGACAATTTACTTGTGAAACTGTTAGTACCTCCCACAATAGGTCTCCGGGGGGGGGGGGGGGGGAACGGGGGATGTTGGAGGGATTTATGCACTTTGGGTAAGTGATAAAAGTATAGGGTACTGTTGACAGTGGGTAAAAGAAAAAATTGCTCTTTTTTATTTAGTACCCCATCGTTACTAGCCTCATTAACAAGGTCCCAAACTTCAAGCTACAATTCTGGGAGAGGGTCTTTTATCAGTACTTTATAAGTATCATTATCTGAAAGGAGCCTATAGGATTCATCTAAGTAATCTTTGTGATTCTGTATGACAAGGCTACCACCCTTATCTGCTTGTTTTATTGTAATGCTGAGATGATTCTCCAGGGAGCGTAGGTAGGGCCTGACATTCAGCATGAGTCAGGTTAGGCTTAGGACAGGATCGACTATCACATACTGTATGTAAATTAAAGCCCTATACACAAGGACAGAATTGAGCACGTTCTACCGGTGGATCAAAGTAGGCCTCTAGGGGTTGACTGTCAATGTCCCCCTCCTCCCAAAGTTCCCATAGGCTCTGGAAGGTAAGGAATTAATCGGCAGTCTCAAAGGGTGAATTATCCTAGTCAACCTGATCCTTGGAAGTGTTCTTGGCATAATGGCGCTTAACAGTTAAATTTATAATAAACCGATTCAGGTCCTTAAACTAAAAATGTATTAGCGGGCAAAGCTTAGGCCCTTCCAGAGCAAAGACAGTTCGGCTTCATCAAGGGTGTGTGTGTGGACAAGCTATACATTTTATTGGTACTATAAATATAACTATAAATATAAGGGAAGGATCTTTCAATGCTCCTTTCTGTCTTTCTTTTGGACTCTGATGTCGTCTTCCCCCACGTCTACCTCAGTATGTTTTCTTTTTCCTTCTAGAGGGGTAGTGGGGGACTTCTCTAAAAAGGAGAAACCGTTGGCCTCAGAGTCAAAATTTCCAGACCAATGTACCAGGGGAAAAGGGCTGAGTTGGGCCCTCTACAGTAATGTCTGATCCTGGGGCATCCAAGATGGAACACAAAGGGAATAAATATGTTGGCTATGGGGATAGGGAAAGAATCTTTATCTACAATGGATGAGCCCGAATCACCAGAATTAGGAGGACAAGAACATGAATCAGATATTGAAAGAATAGATGGTCTATCTATATCAACTCCTATAGTATGGAGTGTGGGATCATTACTCGACTGTGTGGTTTTAGGATGAGACGAGGGCAAGGACCTGGATATGGAGCATATTTGCTGGGACCCAACCAGACCCACATTGGTATTGTGAGAAGAAACTGTGCTTACCTGAGAATGAATATTATCTTGGGTAATTCGAGAGTAAAAGTGACTGAATTTACAGTCCTATTGTCATTAGTATGGGACTGTCTATTATTATTGCTGTGTGTTTCTATTGTGGGAATTATTAGGTCGAATGGAATCTTTCTTCCATCTATTAGTTCTATGGGGGGCCAGACCCGAAGAGTCCTTCCACTGGAAAATATTACCCTCTTTGTAGTCTCTCAGATTATGTCCGAACTTCCCAAGCTTTTTATGTACCAATGTATCCTTACATAGTTACATAATAGGTGAGGTTGAAAAAAGACACAAGTCCAACCTATTTGTGTGATTATGTGTCAGTATTACATTGCATATCCCTGTACAGTATGTTGTGGTCGTTCAGGTGCTTATCGAATAGTTTTTTAAACTATCGATGCTCCCCGCTGAGACCACCGCCTGTGGAAAGGAATTCCACATCCTTGCCACTCTTACGGTAAATAACCCTCTACGTAGTTTAAGGTTAAACTTCTTTTCTTCTAATTTTAATGAGTAGCCACATGTCTTGTTAAACTCCCTTCCGTGAAAAAGTTTTATCCCTATTGTGGGGTCACCAGTATGGTATTTGTAAATTGAAATCATACCCCCTCTTCTCCAGAGAGAATAAGTTCAGTGCTCGCAACCTTTCCTTATAACTAATATCCTCCAGGATCTTTATTAGCTTTGTTGCCCTTCTTTGTACTCGCTCCATTATCAGTACATCCTTCCTGAGGACTGGTGCCCAGAACTGGGCAGCATACTCTAGGTGCAGCCGAACCAGAGTCTTGTAGGGAGGGAGAATTTTCATTTTATCTCTGGAGTTGATCCCCTTTTTAATGCATGCCAATATTCTGTTTGCTTTGTTAGGCTCAGCAATGGCATGCAATTCCAAGCTGCTGCTATCTACTAGGACCCCCCAGGTCCTTTACCATCCTAGATTTCCCAGGAGGTTCTCCCCCAGTGTATAGATTGCATTCATATTTTTGCCACCCAAATGCATTATTTTAAATTTTTATACATTAAACCTCATTTGCCATGTAGTTGCCCACCCCATTAATTTGTTCAGATCTTTTTGCAAGGTTTCCACATCCTGCAGAGAAGTTATTGCCCTGCTTAGCTTAGTATCATCTGCAAATACAGAGATTGAACTTTTTACCCCTTCCTCCAGGTCGTTTATGAACAAATTAAATATGATTGGTCCCAGCACAGAACCCTGGGGGAATGTCAGGGCTGGCTCAGCCCTTCCTTCTCTGAGGTGGCCGCTCAGCTGTCGGCTAATTGCCAGCTCTCATTCCTGCCTTCACCTTGGTCACATCACAAGAAACCATCGACTGTGTTCCTGTGTAACCACTTTCCTACCAGGCACTAATACCCCCTTCCTGCCCAAGCCATTTTTCAGCTTTCAGCGCTGTCGCACTTTGAATGACAATTGCGCAGACGTGCTACACTGTACCCAAACAAGTTTTTTTTATCATTTTCTTCACACAAATAGAGCTTTCTTTTGGTGGTATTTAATCACTGCTGGGTTTTTTATTTTTTACAAAAAAAAAATAAAAAATTTGAAAAAAAATGTTTTTTACTTTTTTTCTGTCAGTAAATTTTGTAACTAAGTAACTTTTCGTGGCTCTTTACACAGATTGGGGTTGTGCCGTGTCCTAGCAACACTGCACAGCGGCAATCGCCGTGCTTTGCGCCCCCGTGGGCACGCGTGGGCGTGCGAGAGCGGCCATTCTGGGATGTCGTCCCAGAACAAGAGCTGCACCACTCTGCCGTCATTTGACGGTGGGCAGGCAGCAAGCAATAAAGACTGGCTTTGCTGGCATTCCTTCTGGCTCCTTATCCTGCTTGCTGTTCCTCTACTTGGATTCCTGACTTCTGGCCTAGCTGATTACCCGATCTGGTTACTGAACTCTGGCTTGGCTGACTACCCGATCTGGTTACTGGATTCTGGCTATGCTTTGACTACGCTTACTCTATTTACCTTTTTATTTTTATTAATAAACAAGTGTGATTTTACTGTATTTCTGTCTCGGTCTGGTTCATGGTTTCTGACAGTAGGCGAAGGCCATGAATTCAGAAGATACAGTCAATCCACTTATTGGTAATATTTTTTCCAGATTGGATGAGCAAGATCACCACATGGATCAGTTTGCCATGGCGTTACAAATGCTCCTGAGTCACGTGGCTTACCTGGAATCCCCCACTGTGCCTGCTCCGGTACAACCTGAGTTGCAGGCCGTCCCTGCTGCTGCGCCAGTCTCTGTGCAGGCACCCGCCTTGAGTATTACTTCTATAAGAGGTATGTCTGGTTCCGCCCTGCTTCCCCAGCGATTTGGGGGCGATCAAGTTCAATGCAGAGGGTTTCTCAACCAAGTTGAGATATACTTTGAGATGCTGCACCAGGCATTTCCCACGGACAGAAGCAAAGTAGGGTTTGTGATATCTTTGCTTTCTGAGAAAGCCTTGGCCTGGGCTAACCCTCTATGGGAGACGCAAAAACCTGTTGTCTTGAGTTACCCAGAAGAAAAAAAGGGGGGTTCAGCAAGGAGCCCCTGGTCAGACTTTAAGGCACAGCAAACCAAAGGGATTGTATTCAAAGTAACAATATGATAAACTTTATTAAATACATATGCATAACAAAAACATTGACAAAAAAATATAAAAATCATCTATATAAGAATATACATGATGTGAGCCCCGATGTGTCCATGACGCATCGGGGCTCACATCATGTATATTCTTATATAGATGATTTTTATATTTTTTTGTCAATGTTTTTGTTACTTATGCATATGTATTTAATAAAGTTTATCATAATGTTACTTTGAATACAATCCCTTTGGTTTGCTGTGCCTTAAAGTCCGACTAGGGGCTCCTTGTTGAACCCCCCTTTTTTCTTTTGACAATTAACCATACGGATGTGGCTATAGGAGTGTTTTCTTTTATATTTTGTTGAGTTACCTAGAGTTTGTGGCCTCCTTTAAAAGGGTATTTGACGTTCCCGCACGCTCCGCTTTTGCTGGCAAGTGCCTCATGTCCATCAAACAGAGTATGAGAACTCTTGCCAACTACGCCATTGAGTTCCGTACTGTGGCAGCAGAGGTTGCTCGGAACAATGAGGCCCTCGTGGCTGCTTTTTCTCATGGTCTCTCGGATTCCATCAAGTATGAGATAGCAGCCCGAGATATACCCACTGAGCTGGAGAGCTTGATCTCGTTTGCCATCCTCATTGATACCACACTCAGAGAAAGACTTTCTTTTAAGGAGCACTTGCGGAAGCCTCCTGTGTATTTGCCTCCGAGCTTTGCAGTCCCACCCGTGCCTCCCTCACCACCCTGGTACCAAGTCGGTCAATGAAGATAAATCCATGCACTTGGGCTTCTGCAGATGAGAGAGCCTTTAGGAGGAGGGAGAGATTGTGCCTTTATTGTGGCCAGGCAGGTCACTTTTTGAAACCTTGTCCTACCCGTCCTGGGAGCAACCGAACCTTGAGGTCCTGTCATGGACCGGTGGTGTTGTGTCATCCCCAGTTATCCAGAAGAATAAGCCCCTGGTTTCGGTCACCCTTTCTTGGGCTAAGTCGTCTATCGAGATACAGGCTATAATCCTCTGGGGCTGCAGGCCTGTTCATTGATGCTGCCTTTGTATCAAAGCACTCGTTTCCACTGCAGCTATGTGACACTCCACTTGCCATTGAGACTCTTGACGGGAGACCTCTACAGCCTGCCCATGTGACTCATGGGATGCTTCTGTTGTCCATAGCTGTAGTGCTCTTCACCATGAGATAATCCAATTCCAAGTGATTTCCTCTCCTAAGTTTCCACTGGTTATCCTTGGTTACAGAGGAACAACCCCTCTTTTGATTGGCTCCATGCTGAGGTTCTCTTCTGGTCACCACAATGCAGTGAAACATGAGGTCCTGTCATGGCCGGTGGTGTTGTGTCATCCCCAGTTATCCAGAAGAATAAGCCCCTGGTTTCGGTCACCCTTTCTTGGGCTAAGTCGTCTATCGCGATACAGGCTATAATCCTCTGGGGCTGCAGGCCTGTTCATTGATGCTGCCTTTGTATCAAAGCACTCGTTTCCACTGCAGCTATGTGACACTCCACTTGCCATTGAGACTCTTGACGGGAGACCTCTACAGCCTGCCCATGTGACTCATGGGATGCTTCTGTTGTCCATAGCTGTAGTGCTCTTCACCATGAGATAATCCAATTCCAAGTGATTTCCTCTCCTAAGTTTCCACTGGTTATCCTTGGTTACAGAGGAACAACCCCTCTTTTGATTGGCTCCATGCTGAGGTTCTCTTCTGGTCACCACGATGCAGTGAAACATGCTTAAGGAAGGTAGCCAAGGTCCTGTGTACCTCTTCACTCATGGAGTACCGTGATTTTAGCGATGTCTTTGACAAAGGTCAAGCCGGTAGTTTGCCTCCACACCGGCCGTATGATTGCGCAATTGACCTTTACCCTTTTTTTGGTCTTGGAGGATAAAGCCATGGAGGAGCATGTTGCAGATGCACTTTCTCGGGGTTACATCAGCAAATTCTTGTCTCCTGCTGGTGCTGGTTTCTTCTTTGTGAAGAAGAGGAGCGGTGAACTGAGACCTTGTATTGATTATAGGGGTCTCAATCGTTTCACGATTAAGAATGCCTACCTGATCCCATTGATTACAGAGTTATTTGACTGCCTCAAGGGAGCAATGGTTTTCACTAAGCTTGATCTAAGAGGGGCTTACAATCTCGTGAGGATTGGGGAGGGCGACGAGTGGAAAACTGCGTTTAATACCAGAACAGGCCATTATGAGTATCTTGTAATGCCTTTTGGCCTTTGTAATGCCTTTGTAACACCCCGGCAGTTTTCCAGGAATTTATTAACGATGTCCTCCGAGATTTGTTGCAGTTATGTGTGGTGGTTTATCTCGATGATATCCTCATATTTTCCAAGTCCCTGGAGAGCCACCACACAGATGTCTGTCATGTGCTTCAGAAATTAAGAGAGAACAATCTCTATTGTAAACTGGAGAAGTGTGAATTCCATCGGGAACAGGTTAAATTCATGTCATTTCCATTGCTGGTTTTTCGATGGACCCAGAGAAAATTTCGGCAGTCCTACAGTGGCCTCGACCCATGGGGTTACATCCTCTGCAGCGTTTCCTGGGTTTTGCCAACTATTATCGGAAGTTTATTCATAACTTCTCGTCTCTGGTCAAGCCCCTGACCGATATGACCAGAAAGAAAGGTAACCCACAGAGTTGGTCTCCGGAGTCCATTAAGGCCTTTGAAAGTCTCAAGGCTGCCTTTGTTTCTGCTCCTGTGTCAGCACATCCTGATCCTACGTTACCTTTTATACTTGAGGTTGATGCTTCTGAGACTGGTGTTGGCGCCCTTCTGTCTCAACGTCCTACCTCTGAGAGTGCTATGCATCCTTGTGGCTACTTTTCCAAGAAATTGTTACCTGCCGAGTGCAATTACGAGATTGGTGACAGAGAGCTGTTGGCAATCATTTTAGCCCTGAAAGAATGGAGACATCTCCGCGAAGGTACCACTGTGTCGGTTCTCATTCTTACTGACCATAAGAATCTCACATTCTTGTCTGAGGCTAAACGCCTCTCTCCAAGTAGGGCGCGACGACCTCTTTTCTTGTCAAGTTTCCATTACATTGTCTCATTCTTACCCGGTACTAAAAATGTAAGGGCTGACGCCTTGTCACAACAATTTTCCTCCACTTCCAAGTTGGAGTCGTTTGCGGTTCCTATGATTCCTTCTGATTGTATTCTGGCTACGGTTCTGACAAAATTCTTGCTGCACAGGTCGATGCTCCTCCTGAGAAACCTTGTGACCACTGCTTTGTACCAAAGTGTCTCCGTACTGCCGTGCTCCAGACTTACTATTCTCCCAAGGCAGCTGGCCACCCTGGTAAGAATCAACTCGTTTGGGCCATTTACCAACAATTCTGGGGGCCTAGTCTACGTGCTGATGTAACCGCCTTCGTAGCTGCCTGTTCCATGTGTGCTCAGAGTAAGACTCCACAACACCTTCCAGTGGGCCTCCTACAACCCATACCCAATGGAGAGAGGACCTGGACCCACCTGTCTAAGGATTTCATTGTGGAGTTGCCCAACTCCCAAGGCAACACAGTTATCCTTATGGTGGTTGACCAGTTCTCAAAGATGTGTCATTGTATTCCACTTAAGAAGTTGCCCACTTCTAAGGAACTGGCTTCCATTTTTGCTCGGGAGATCTTTTGCTTACATGGGCTACCCAAGGTGATTGTCTCGGACAGGGGTAGTCAGTTTGTGTCCCGGTTCTGGCGAGCCTTTTGTGCACAGCACGGAATTCAGCTTGCTTTCTCCTCTGCGTATCACCTGCAGTCTAATGGGGCCACAGAACGAGCCAATCAGTCCTTGGAGCAATTCCTACATTGCTATATTTCTGACCATCACAACTGGTCAGACCTATTACCATGGGCAGAGTTTGGTCACAACAGTGCCTTGAATTCTGCTTCCCGATTGTCTTAGTTTAGGATGAATTATAATTTTCAACCTTCCATGTTGTCTGACTCGTTTGTTCCGCAGAGTATTCCTGCGCTAGAGGAGCATCTCTGTGGTCTTCGTTCCACTTGGGCACAAGTCCAGGAGGTGTTGCGTCATGCTAATGATAGGTACAGACTCCATGCTGACCGCAGACGCCTGCCTGCACCTTCCTAGAAGGTTGGGGACAGGGTCTGGTTGTCATCTCGCAACCTCTGACTTCGCGTTCCCTCACTGAAGTCTGCACCTCGGTTTATTGGGCCTTTCCGTATCCTTCGCAGGATTAACCCAGTGGCTTACGAGTTGGACCTTCCTCCTAGTATGGGCATCTCTAATGTGTTTCATGTCTCTTTATTGAAACCGTTGGTCTGCAACCGCTTTACCACCTCGGTGCCATGTCCTCACCCTATACAGGTTGAGAACCATGAGGAGTATGAGGTACAATTCATTGTTGACTCCCGTAGGTTCTGTGGGCGCATACAGTATCTGGTGCATTGGAAGGGGTACGGTCCAGAGGAACGCTCCTGGGTTTCATCCTCGGACGTACATGCTCTTGCCCTCCTCTGTGATTTCTATAGACGTTTTCCCCTCAAGCCCAATGGTCCTCCGAGAGGGAGGGGTTGTTGAGGAGGGGGGTACTGTCAGGGCTGGCTCATCCCTTCCTTCTTTGAGCTGGCCGCTCAGCTGTCGGCTAATTGCCAGCTCTCATCTCTCTCCACAGTTAACCAGCTGTTGTGGATCTGCTCATCAGTCCTGCCTACTTAAATGAGGTACAATTCATTGTTGACTCCCATAGGTTCTGTGGGCGCATACAGTATCTGGTGCATTGGAAGGGGTACGGTCCAGAGGAATGCTCCTGGGTCTCATCCTCGGACGTACATGCTCTTGCCCTCCTCCGTGATTTCTATAGACGTTTTCCCCTCAAGCCCAATGGACCTCCGAGAGGGAGGGGTTGTTGAAGAGGGGGGTACTGTCAGGGCTGGCTCAGCCCTTCCTTCTCTGAGCTGGCCGCTCAGCTGTCGGCTAATTGCCAGCTCTCATCTCTCTCCACAGTTAACCAGCTGTTGTGGATCTGCTCATCAGTCCCGTCTACTTAAAGATCTCCAGCTCACTTCATTCCTGCCTTCGACTTGGTCACATCACAAGAAACCATCTCCTGCATTCCTGTTTAAAGACTGGCTTTTCTGACATTCCTTCTGGCTCCTTATCCTGCTTGCTGTTCCTCTACTTGGATCCCTGACTTCTGGCCTGGCTGATTACCCGATCTGGTTACTGAACTCTGACTTGGCTGACTACCCAATCTGGTTACTGGACTCTGGCTATGCTTTGACTACGCTTACTCTATTTACCTTTTTATTTTTATTAATATACATGTGTGATTTTACTGTACTTCTGTCTCGGTCTGGTTCATGGTTTCTAACAGGGACCCCACTACCCATCCCTGACCATTCCAAGTACTCCCCATTTATCACCATGCTCTGAAATTGCCCTTGTAGCCAGTTTTCAATCCATGTACTCACCCTATAGTCCATGCCAACGGACCTCATTTTGTACAGTAAACGTTCATGGGGAACTGTGTCAAATGCTTTTGCAAAATCCAGAAACACCACGTCTACGGGCCTTCTTTTTTCTAGATGCTAACTCACCTCCTCATAGAAGGTTAATAGGATTGGTTTGGCAAGAATGATTCTTCATGAATCCATGCTGATTACTGCTAATGATATCGTTCTCATTACTAAAATCTTGTATATAGTCCCTTATCATCCCCTCTAAAAGCTTACATACTATTGAGGTTAGGCTAACTGGTCTGTAATTCACTTGGATGTATTTTGGGCCCTTTTTAAAATATTTGTTCTATATTGTCTCTTCTCCAATCAGTTGGTACCATTCCAGTCAGTAGACTTTCAGTAAAAATTAGGAACAATGGTCTGGCAATTACTTGACTGAGTTCCCTAATTATCCTTGGATGCAAGCCATCTGGTCCCAGTGATTTATTAATGTTACGTTTCCTAAGTCTCATTTTAGTTTTGTCCTCTGTTAACCATGGAGGTGTTTTCTGTGATGTGTCATGAGGATAAACACTGCAGTTTTGGTTACTGAAGCCCCCCCCCCGATCCCTCGTGAAGATTGAGGAGAAGAATAAATTCAGTACCTTTGCCATCACTCTATCCTTTGTAACCAGATGTCCTTCCTCATTCTTTATGGGGCCAATATGATCTGTCCTCCCTTTTTTACTGTTTACATACTTAAAGCGGGGTTCCACCCAAATTTTGAACAATATCTGTATGTATTCTCTTCCTTGCCTAGATGCTGACATGCCATTTAAAAAAATTCAAATCGCCGTAATTACCTTTTATTTTTCTATTCTTCTTTGCACTTCCTGGTTCTCCTCCCGTGGGAGTAGGCGTGTTTCTAGCCTCTCCCAGACTCCTATGAGCTAGTCTCAGGCTTCCTAGGATGCCACTGAGCATGTGCGGGAATGAGCGGTGAATGCTGGGAGCACAGCATTCACCACATCCAGGAAATAAATGCTTGTGGGCTTCAAATGCCCACAATGAAGATGGAAATTGCCTGCAGTGAATAATATAAGTTATTCTTTCCGACGAAATCTGACACAGGTGGACATATTACACACAATATGTGAGTATGTAATGCTGAGAAGAAAAGTTTGTGACTGAACTAAAAAAAAAAAAAAAGGATAGATAGGTGGACCCCCGCTTTAAAGAATTTCTTGGGATTTGTCTTTGCTCTCCTCTGCTATGTTCCTTTTGTGTGCTATCTTAGCCGCCCTAATTGCACCCTTACATTTCTTGTTGCATTCTTGTTGCATTCTTTATAAAGTCTGAATGCTCATGATGATCCCTCAACCTTGTATTTTTTGAAGGCCTTTGCTTTTATATGCATTTTTATATTGGAGTTAAGCCATCCAGGACTTTTGTTCGCTCTTTTAAAATGTAATTACCCAATAGGATGCATTGGCTAATGTCCTTATTTCATATGCTCTTAAAGCAAACCCATCTCTCCTCCATGTTCCTTGTTCCTAAGATTTTATCCCAATTCATGCCTTCTAGCAAAGTTCGTAGTTTAGGGACGTTTGGCTCTTTTGAAATTTAGTGTCTTTGTATTCCCCTTATGTTTCCTATTTGTGTGATTTTTACTGGAGCCAATTGACCTGTGATTGCCATTTCCTAAATTGCCCCGTATTGCCAAATCGGTGATCAGGTCTGTATTGTTGGTAATCAGTAGATCCAGTAACGCTTTATTTCTAGTTGGTGCGTCTACCATCTGAACCATGAAATTTTCCTGCAAGACATTTAGGAACTGGCGAGCCTTAGACGAATGGGTGGTTCCCTCCTATCCTCAATTTCTTAAAGGTCTCATTAAGAACTTGATACCATTTGTCAAAAAGACAGGAGGTGGCAAAATTAGATAGTTTTCTCAAGATCCCCTACTAATTTCTTAGTCTTTTCTAGCTTTCTATGTCTCTGTTTAATAAGCTGGATCCACTTGTTGGTACAAAATTAGGAGAATAGATGCCAATCCTTGTTAAAGTCTTCATCTAAAAAGCCACATTGTCCATCCCTCCGGGGCAGTGGCAGCTGGTGCTCAACTTTTTTTGGGGGGGCGCAAACAAACTGAATGTATACAAAATGCTGCGCTAAGGTGAAAATATCAATCTGGAGATCATTAATGCATAAGAGGTATACTGAAAATACCGCATAAGCGGCTTATCCAGCCACAGCAAGGTACAAAGGATATATGTATTCTTTTTTTTTTTTTCTTTCCTTTTTCCTTTTTCTTTTTTTTTTTTAAAGTGATTATAAGGTGCAATGTGTAAATAATATACTAGAGGTATACCGTTAGAATAAGAGTAGTGATGATTAAACTACTAACTGTATATATAATAAATGAAAAATGATTTATATAATCTGAAATTTACCGTGTAAAAAATATATATAAATAACATCACAGTGATAAGTGCAAAAAATACAACAACGTGCCAAGTCCCCCACAATGAGTGTGAATATCAAATCCAAGATGTGATACGTGGTTATTAAAGTCTAATTTATGGAAGAAATTAACATAAAGTCCATAAAAACAGTTCATAAAAATCCAACGTGCGTGCATTAATCTTAGTGCTTAGTGCTCAGAATTCCATGCTCAAGTGCCATCCAGTGACCCCCCCGGGGACAGCCGCTCACCTCAGAGCGCGCGACTCAGCTGTGAGACTGAATCTAAACACGCTTATGAGCCATCCCATGGCTCAGTGATGGAATCCAGATACACAGTATTCAGCAGCAGCTCCACAGTTAGGAATAAAGGAAAAGAAAAAGAAAAACTGGATCGTGTGATATAGTTTATAAATGTTTATTGGAATAAAAGCTCACCACATTAGGGTACTCACATTTGCAAGGTGCGTGAGTGCACCAATCTGATAACAGTCTCCAAAGTTTGCCTCAAAGTTTGCCTGTCAGGAGAGATAAACTGTGCATCTCATCTCAGTGGAGTGAAAGGCTCCATGCTCCATCCTGGCCCCTCCCCTACGCGTGTTCAACACAGGGTCACGTGTCTTCATCAGGGGGATCTCATCTCACTCCACTGAGATGGAGTGATCTCAGTGGATCAGAGTGCCTGAACCTTTAAGCCGAACCAGCAACACTATGCTGTATGGTTACTTCTTTTGGATACGTCCTTCAGCCGAGTCACCATGCCCCTCTATAGACCAGCACGCTGCATGATCTCTCCAAGACGGGTCCTCCCCTGGGATCTCCTCGGCTGTCCAGCTTCGTCACACAGGACCGACAGCTCAGGACCATTCCTCGGCCACGGTGGTAGGCCCCAGACAAGCCTCTTGACCCACCCCTGCGCCGTAGCATCGTGGGCCTTCCAATCAGAGGACCACAAGGTAGCTCCTTAATGCATACCTGTCGGACAGAAGGGCTAGCAGGTGGCTGCAAAAAACCCCTAGAACATGGTGTCTGTCCCATGAATACCCTCTTCTCAGAATGCAACTCGGAGGACCACCTCCACCGAGCTTGTCCCTGAAACAGAGGAGCATCTATACACTTCGACACGTTGCCTTTCCAACACTGACCAGTAGCAACAGTGACACCCACCGTTCAGCACGGAAGCACACACAACGTTAGCCAAGCTGGAACAGAGGCGAACTTTTAACCTTCCTAACACACAATTTACTAAATTTACCTAATCTGCGGTAGATTGTAAATCTACCAGCGCTACATACTCCCCCCACTACAATAGACGTTGTCCCTAACGTCTGTCCTGAACACTGTAACAGTAACTCTCAAGCCTGAGAGTAGCATTTGAGTTTCTCATAACTTTAGAGAGAGAAAGGACAGTTTAAAGATATTATGAGACTTATATCTTATAAAACATTATGTTCACAGCCACGAACAAAACCACAATATAATTGTACACATCCTCACTAACTAACTAGCTGAAAAGCCTCCCAGCTCTACATATGATCCGATGATCCCTGAAAAGGAAACATATTTAAACACACATATATACATACTGCACAACACCAGGAGCAAAGCCTCATTTAAAATGAGACTATCTTCCTATGATTTATATTAGGAAAAAAATATATACTCTTGGAGTCCATCCCTGCATAAGAACTTTTCCTATAAAAGAAATCCGGCTAGCAAACAGAAGACCTTGGATTTAACACAGAACAGGATCTGTAGATCTTGACCACGCAGATCTCTTTACCCTGTCGCTATTTAACTAGGTAACTTCAAAGTAATAGTGTCCATAATTACCAGTAAAACCGAGGATCTGGTAAAGTCACATATTTTCCTTCTTTATCTACAGTGGTAATAAAATATACAGCATTGGGGGGCGTGGCTTGGATGGCTTCCCGAGCAGACGTGTCTCACTGAAGCTCCCGCTCCGGCCTGCCTGCATAGAGCTGGAACCTGCACCTCTCCGCCACTAATTATGGGCAAACCGCGCAAAAATAAGGAACCGGACCCCAGAGGACACGCCACCCATTCCTCCTCGGTCCCCCCGCCACTCATTACCGAGTATTTCGGGCAGGGAGCTACGGCCGGATACCACGAAGCCAAGATGGCGCCGGCGCCACACGCAGCAATCTCTCCATCTCCTTCTCTGCAAGTCTCCGTGGTACGGATCCGAGGGTGACTTACCCACTACCCACTCTCCGATCCCCCCTGCTGACCTCTCGATCGGCCCCCCCTCCGGAGGCCATATACTGGGCAGCCTATCGCAGACTTTTCCCCCATGCCTTACAGGGCCTGCGCCCTCTATATCCTCCGGGCAGCCATCCCCCTCCTGGGACTCCTATGTTCCAGAATGGGACCCCCACTCCCTGCCACAACGCTGCCAACCGCACAGGGACAGAGCTACCTCTCTCTCCCCCTCCAGAGGGACACAGTCCAGGCCCCAGCACCTTCCCAGGCCCCAAGGCCATCAGGATCCCAGGGGGCTTAATCACACACGAGGAGCCCGCAAGGCCCATTGCTAACTAAGCACTCCAGCACTACTCCCCCTTCACTACCACCCCAGAGGGGACCCAATCCACTACCCTTAGAGACTTCCAACGCCACCTTGAGGACCTCGACAATAGAGGTAGGCGTAACAATATTAGGGTCAGAGGCCTACCGGAGGCGACACAAGAAGAAGACCTGAATGTGACTTTGCAAGCCATTTTTAATAGCATTCTAGGTCGCCCGTAACACCTGCGAGTTAAGCTGGATCGGGCACACCGAGCTTTACGTCCCCGTGGGCCAGGATCCCGCCCACCAGACGTGATCTGCAGGGTACACAACTACACCCTCAAAGAGGACATTATGAGAAAGGCGCGAAACATGCATACCATTGATTTTGACGGGGCCTCCCTACAACTTTTCCCAGACCTCTCATGGATCACCCTTCAACAAAGAAGATCTTTGCAACCACTCCTCACCCTGTTAAGGGAACATGACTTTCGCTATCACTGGGGTTTCCCCTTTAGCCTCACGGCAAAAAAAGATGGAAAGTCCACAACCCTCCGATACCCGGAGGATCTTCAATTTTTCTGCAGAGAATTGGATATTCCGGTACCACCTACCCCTGGATGGGAACCGTTGCCAGCACCCCCACCTCGCCCAGACCCTTGGATCCAAGTCGCAGGCCGGAAACGCACAAGACCGCGATCTGCAGGCCCTTCCATACCACCTCGTCAGAGATGAACTGCTGCTCATCTGAATTCCTTCCTCGCCTAGATGTCTGACTCCAGATTTACACGATCTGTCTCTTCCTATTTCTGTACCTGAAAACCCGGAGACATATCCTGCTCATCCTACTCATCTATAGTATGGACCTACTCAGCAACCAGATTCTATCTTAAGTTAACAACACATGTTTGATTGTGACTATAAGGTTTAGATAGGACTTGCATAGCTAGCTGGGTTATGCCATTCCCCCCCCCCATACTCCTCCTCTTTCTCACACTCCCCTCCTTGGGTCCATCCTCTCCTCCCCCCGGGGCTCTCCGAATGGCTCCTTCTTCTACTTTTTCTGGCAATGGCACTTTTGCCTCCTATGTCAGAAGGGGCCCTCTGGAGTTTCCCACCCCATCACTTTGTATAGGTGGGTTATATTGTGAATGGTTAATTAACCTTAATTTTGTACTAACCTTTGTGTTTTTTTTCTGTTTTTTGTCCTTTTTTCTCTGCTCTTCTCCTACTGCTATTCCCATTCCTCTTCCCCTTCTCAACCTTTTGGGCACCGCCCATCTCCGAGACCGGGTTCATGTTCGGGGGGTCGTAGACCTCCAAACCGCAATCACCATGGAGACCCACTATAGGGACCTCCTATACTCCAAGGCTCTACCACATCCGCTAGGTAAGCTACCGTTTCTTTCCACAAAATATCCACCATGATTGACATATTTTCACTAAACGTAAAGGGCCTTAACTCAAATGTTAAGAGAAGCCTAGCGCTACGAGAGTTCAAACAGTCTAAAGCTGACATTATTTTCATTCAGGAGACCCACCTTGATAAAACGGGCACCATGACATTTGCACGACGACAATATCCTCACATATACCAGGCCTCTGGCCCACATAAACGGGCAGGGGTAGCAATCCTTTTTAAGCAAGGCTCCCCCTTCCAGTTACAATCTCTATACTCTGACCCATTGGGACACTACCTCATCCTCCGAGGCCTTTGGAGAGGAGCGAATATCACTCTCTGCAATGTCTATGCCCCAAACACGAATCAAATCCCCTTTTTGTCTAAGGTCTTTGACCGTCTGTTTGAGGCCCCCCATCAGTACCTGGTGATCGAAGGAGATTTTAACCTTGTCCACTCTGCCCTGTTTGATGCGTGGCGCACCACCTATCCATCAGCTAAACAATTCACTTTCTACTCCCATCCCCATATGTCCCACTCACGACTAGATTATTTCTTTGTTAATGCCCCGACTTTGCGAACATGTATGAACTCAGACATCCAGGCCATTTCTTGGTCGGACCATGCCCCGATTACATTCTCCCTGGCACTCTCCCCAAGCTCCTTTCGTAAATGCCATTGGCGTCTAAACGACTTTCTACTTAAACATGACCCTTCTCGAATAGAATTAGAGCAAACTTTGAAGCTGTACTTTGCGGAAAATTGCTCGTCTGAGATCTCCGCCTCATCTTTGTGGGAAGCCCATAAGGCGGTCTTCCGAGGCCAATGCATCTCGCTCTCCACTGCCTTGAAAAGAAACGCTAACGCAACACGTAGCGCCCTTTTAGGCAGACTTAAACATCTAGAAGCGTGCTTGCTCACATCCCCGTCCCTAACAATCCTTAGAGAACTCACTAGTGTAAGGGCTGGACTGAAAGATATCGACATGGGTAAAATAGAAAAGGCGTTGATTAGGCTTAGACAGACTTATTACGACAAAGCCAACAAACCACATACGCTTTTGGCGAAACAGCTTCGCGACAAGGCAGCAACAACTACCACTACACAACTTAGGGAGGCAAATGGCGTCCTTCAGTCCCACCCTAACAAAATAGCACAACTTTTTCACGACTTCTACTCTGCACTGTATAATGATGCTAATGTTCCGCACAACCCACCCCCTTCTGACCTATCTCAGGCCATCCATACCTATTTAGCAGAAGCGGATACTCCTAGGCTTACCTCCTCTGCTCTGGAGACTCTTAACGCCTCCATTACAGAGGAGGAGGTAACGGAAACAATTAAACTGTTGCCAAATAATAAGGCCCCTGGGCCTGATGGACTACCGTACCTTTATTATAAGACTTTCTTATCACATTTACTTCCCCATATGACAAATCTCTTTAATTCATTTCTTTCTGACACACCCATCCCCAGAGACATGCAAAACTCCTACCTGACACTAATCCCAAAACCAGGGAAAGACCACACTCTTCCATCCAATTACAGACCGATAGCACTTCTCAATACAGACTTAAAATTTTTACGAAACTGCTGGCAAACAGATTAAACAACTTCATGCCATCCCTGGTCCATAGGGACCAGGTGGGCTTTATCCCTTGTCGACAGGCTGGGGATAACACCCGTAGGGTTATTGACCTGGTGGAGGTCGTGAACAGGAACACAATGGAGGCAATACTGCTCAGTCTGGATGCCGAAAAAGCCTTTGACAGGCTGGGCTGGCCTTTCCTGTTTGCGACTCTCGACCGGGCCGGTATTGAGGGCCCAATTCTCCGAGCTATCACCCATCTATACTCTGCCCCAACAGCCCAGGTTCGCACTAACTTTGCCACTTCCCCTACTTTTCTGATCTCTAATGGGACCCGCCAAGGTTGTCCACTCTCCCCTCTTTTATATGCCCTATGCATTGAACCGCTAGCAGCCCATATCAGAAATAACCCAAGTATTCATGGTATCCCAGTCCGTACTAGAGATTTTAAGATCTCCTTATTTGCGGATGATGTTCTCCTCACTCTCACCCAACCTCGCATATCTCTCCCAAACTTACAAGTGGAGCTGGAGAGATATAGCACCCTCTCGGGTTATAAAATTAACAGTTCTAAGACAGAGGTTCTTCCTCTTAATTTATCCCCCCATACACTTTCAACACTTTCACAAACATTTCCATACTCTTGGCGGTCCTCTTCTTTAAAATACCTGGGGGTACACATTACACCCACATACGATACTCTATACAAGGCCAATTTTCCCCAAATGTTCGCCACTATCAGAGCCTCCCTAACTAAATGGAAATCTCTGAAACTGTCCCTTTTTGGTAGACTTGCAACCTTGAAGATGACGATACTACCTAGACTTCTATATCTTTTTGAGACGCTCCCTATTCCCATTCCGTGCTCACACCTAAAAAAACTTCAGGGTGACCTGATAAACTTTTTCTGGAATTATAAAAGACACTGCATTGCTAGATCGGTTCTATATGCTCCATGTAACCAAGGTGGACTGGCGTTCCCCAACATAGCTAAGTATTATCTAGCAGCTCAATTAAGACCTATAGCCTCCTGGTGCACCCTACATGCTTACAATAGGTGGACACAGATTGAAAAGTTGTGGCTAGCCCCCATACACCCAAACTCCATGCTTTGGAGCTCTGATATACCTCCCGGCAGCGTACAATTGCTAGGACCAATGGCTCTCTTACGTACACTATGGTGACGGGCCAAATTGAAATATCCGCTCTCCACCACATCTTCCCCAGTCACTTCATTCCTATTTACACCCAATATCCCTGACAGCTTAACCTCACAGATGTCCCATTTCTGGATGGATAAGGCCATATTCCGTTATGGACAACTAATTGACCCTAAAACCAGAATGCTACGATCCTTCCAAGAACTACAAGAGACTTTTGATATCCCCAAACAGGCTTTTTTCAGTTACCTACAAATACGCCATTATGCACAATCACTGAGGTTGAATTTAAGATTTTCTCCCCTGACAGACTTCGAAAAGCTATGTTTCGAGGGTTCGTCCCCTAAGGGCATGATTTCCGGCACCTATCAGATATTGGTCACTGATATCTCACCAGATGGGCCGCGACACCCATATATGGCTAAGTGGGAGCAGGCGTTGGGCACAGACTTATCCTTAAAGACCTGGCAATCCATATGGACCCAGGCTACTAAAAGCTCCATATGCACGCTTTATAAAGAGAATCAATATAAGATTTTATTTCATTGGTATCAGACCCCTGACCTGCTCCACTCCATATACCCCACGGCTGACTCCCGCTGTTGGAGATGTTATAAGGATAGGGGAACATTATTTCATGTCTATTGGACCTGCCCTCTAATCATCCCCTGCTGGGGTATGGTACAATCCCTACTCCAGTCCATCTTTGATGTTGAAGTGCTCCTTGATCCGAGGATTTTTCTCTTGGGCCTTCCACCTGCCACCTTCTCTAAAATATCCAAAAAACTCTTAGCCCATGTGCTTACTGCAGCACGCTGTTTGGTGGCTCTAAAGTGGAAAAAAAGAGAAACCCCCTCACTGATTGAGCTGCATTCCAGGATCAGAGATGTCAAGAGAATGGAATATCTTACGGCCTCATTAAATGATACTCTTGATAAGCATAACCGCATTTGGTAACCCTGGGTTCTGTTGGAGACTCCTGCGACTTAATGATATGTGTCATTTATGTATTTATGACCCATCCCCCACCGACTTGTCCCGGTTTCTGGAGATGGGTGGCCGTCCCTTTCCCCTTCTTCCTCCTTTCTCTACTCTTTTCTTTCTTTTTTCTTTTTGTGAATTTATACATTTATGCAAAGGGTACTAACGGATATACTGTTTGAGATGTATTATAATCCAGTAAACCCACTTCATTTTATCACTAACTGTTTATATTGAAAGGCTTCGCCGCCCAACGTTTGGGTGATTGTGTGCCAAATTGAAATGTGATATTATGATCTCTTTCTCTCCCTGTACCCAATGCTATAATGCTGTATTTGTTTTTCTGTGGAAAAAATAATAAAAATTGTCAGTTATAAAAAAAAAAAATATACAGCATTGTCCTTTCCCGGTCTGCAGATTACCACTTTATCAGCATAGATATGCCGACCATAGTTCCAATGTACAAAGCATCCGTTAAAACGTTCATCCATCCGGACAGAACATCCAGTCTTTCTAAAGGGCTTAGGCACAGACAAGTAGTCCCAAACAGCGTCACTGTACCAAAGTTCCTGATTAGCTTCAATCTCCCACATGACATCCTGGGGCACATAGGGGAACTCCAATCCATACAAAGACATGCTGGTAGGTTAATTGAATCCTGTCTAAATTGTCCCTAGTATGTATGAATGTGAGTTAGGGACCTTAGATTGTAAGCTCCTTGAGGGTAGGGACTGATGTGAATGTACAATGTATATGTAAAGTGCTGCGTAAATTGACTGCGCTATGTAAGTACCTGAAATAAAATAAAAAAATAAATACTCTGCGGCCACACGCTTGTTTAACATCCTTTGCAAGCGAGCAAGTTTTGGCAAAGATCTGTCTTTTCCCATACCAGGCGGCACACAGGAATCCAATTACTTTTTCACCATAGACCCAGCCGGTTAACATCCTTTGCAAGCGAGCAAGTTTTGGCAAAGATCTGTCTTTTCCCATACCAGGCGGCACACAGGAATCCAATGACTTTTTCACCATAGACCCAGCCGGTGTCTGTAGCAAATCAATAACTTTAGACAAAGTCCCAGCAACAGCACTGTGCGTCTCCACACAGGGTGACGTCTTCCCAGAACTCATGGCAGTCCATTCAGGAAGGGTCATTGTGGAGGCAACATCCTCGCCTTGTGACCACAATAGCTCTTGTGACATGGTTTCAAACAAGTCATCATCCCCAGAAAGATCCGGCATGGATTCTATTTCCGAGTCTCTCAATTCTTCCGCGGGCAAATACTTATTTACAGTCCCCAACAGTGGCTTACCCGTTCCAGGCGTAGACTCTGGTAGCTCCGGCTCAGGTAACCTCTGGGGCAGGCCTCGACCACGGCCGCGAGAAGCTTTCACATAGCCCCCCTTCTTCTGAGCAGGCACCACAGGAGTAGGCGCAGTGGACTCAGGAATCAAAGTAATGTCTCCTGATGAGACAGCAGCAGCAGTGTCTCTCTCTGAAACATTGTCGGTAGCAACAGGCAAAGTGGCGGCCCGTCGCTCTCTCTCTGTAGGGGTAGCAGCTTCCACTATAGCGATACCTGTCACCCAATCCATCCGATAGGCATGGGGTGGCATAGTAAGTGGCTCCACCACAAACAAGTACTCTCCACACTGTGGACATCGGCCGAATGGACGAAGATGTACGGCCAATCCTCCACATCGATGGCAGGTCATGCCTAGTCCCTCAACATCTCCCGAGGTATACAGGACAAACTTCCCCTGCGGCTTCATTCGAACTCCAGTATCCGTGAGCAGAGTTCCAGATTGCACAGTATTCATCACGGTGCTTGCAGGGAACACTCTGGGTCCCACAACCGATTGCAACGCCGGAAAAGACACGGCCACACTCTGATCTTTTCAGCACGATCACGAGGCCTCTCCTCTGGCGCCAAGCACACTACACGCGTCCCCGCGGTAGCAAGTAGGGTAACTCCTCCCACTTGTTCTTTCAGTCACGTAGCTCCTGGGCCTCTTCTGGCGCCCAGCGTCTACGCACTCAAAAGCTAAGTCCTGCAGTTTAACCTTTCCTCTTCCCGAAAAGACTCCTTTTCAAAGTCCAGCTCTCTCTGTAAACTCCCGGCAAAACACTCCACTGGGTTGCAACAATTGTCGGTTAACAAATCCCGGACATGCCCCCACATGTAGCACTAACTCACGATGGAGCTGGTGGTTTAAGGGGGTCTGTTACCTTCACTTTGCTTCCCTCTGTTTCACCGCCACCGGGTCTAGGGTTCCATTGAGTTTACTTCTGGACGACACACGCACCAACACTGGAGTACATTTTCAATACTTTATTGAACAGACAAACTTTAGGAAGTAGCAGGAATGAGGCAGAAAAGGAAACTTTCAGGAGAAACTCAAATATCTTCTTGCAAAATCTTAGCAACAAATGTCCCGGTAGAATTCAGATAATTATGTGGAATGCACTCCCCTCATGGGACGCACTCTTTGCTCGTCTGGATAGGCCTCTTTTACCGGTCTAGCAGCCAGTACGCAGCACGAATCTAAAGTCTCTGCCACAGACTTGTTTGGGGTGTAAATCCGCACGATCCTCTGCCACAGGATGTATCAGATTTTCTGCAGTGAACAGTCAGTCACAGTGCCTGAACCTTTAAGCAGAACCGGCAACACTATGCTGTATGGTTACTTCTTTTGGATACGTCCTCCAGCCGAGTCACCAGGCCCCTCTATAGACCAGCACGCTGCGTGATCTCTCCAAGACGGGTCCTCCCCTGGGATCTCCTCGACTGTCCAGCTTCGTCACACAGGATTGACAGCTCAGGACCATTCCTCTGCCCCGGTGGTAGGCCCCAGACAAGCCTCTTGACCCACCCCTGTGCCGTAGCATCGTGGGCCTCCCGATCGAAGGACCATGAGGTAGCTCCTTAACGCATACCTGTCGGCCAGGAGGGCCAGCAGGTGGCTGCAAAAAACCCCTAGAACATGGCGTCTGTCCCATAAATACCCTCTTCCCAGAATGCAACTCGGAGGACCACTTCCACCGAGCTTGTCTCCGAGACAAAGGAGCATCTATACACTTCGACACGTTGCCTTTCCAACACTGACCAGTAGCAACAGCGACACCCACCGGTCAGCACGGAAGCACACACAACGTCAGCCGAGCTGGAACAGAGGCGAACTTTTAACCTTCCTAACACACAATTTACTAAATTTACCTAATGTAAATCCACCAGCGCTACATATATATATATATATATATATATATATATATATATATATATATATATATATATATATATATTAGGGATGAGCCGAACACCCCCCGGTTCGGTTCGCACCAGAACCTGCGAACGGACCGAAAGTTCGCACGAACGTTAGAACCCCATTGACGTCTATGGGACTCGAACGTTCGAAATCAAAAGTGCTCATTTTAAAGGCTAATTTGCATGGTATTGTCCTAAAAAGGGTTTGGGGGCCCGGGTCCTACCCCAGGGGACATGTATCAATGCAAAAAAAACTTTTAAAAACGGCCGTTTTTTCGGGAGCAGTGATTTTAATGATGCTTAAAGTAAAAAAAAAAAAAGTGAAATATTCCTTTAAATATCGTACCTGAGGGGTGTCTATAGTATGCCTGTAAAGTGACGCGTGTTTCCCGTGTTTAGAACAGTCCCTGCACCAAATGTCATTTTTAAAGGAAAAAATCTCATTTAAAACTGCTTGCGGGTTTAATGTAATGTTGGGTCCTGGCAATATGGATGAAAATCAGTGAGACAAACGGCATGGGTACCCCCCAGTCCATTACCAGGCCCTTTGGGTCTTGTATGGATATTAAGGGGAACCCCGCACCCAAATTAAAATAAGGAAAGGTGTGGGGCCACCAGGCCCTATATACTCTGAACAGCAGTATACAGGCTGTAGGTTTGTTGTTAAGTAGAATCTCTTTGTAATTTTGAACGGGTACATTTTTAACGTGTTTAGCTCCAGCCAAAAAATCTTTTTTAAGCTTTTTGGAAAACATAGGAAAGGGTTATCACCCCTGTGACATTTGTTTTGCTGTCTTTCCTCCTCTTCAGAAGATTTCACCTCACTTTTTGTCCTAATGGATTGGAAAGCATCAGTGGAAAGGAAAAATGTTTTTCCCATATTAACTCTTACAGGAGAGAATTTCCCTTCCTAGGGGTAGATTTCACTTCCTGTTGTCTCCTTCCATTTGCAAGTAGGAGTTGTTTGTAAGTTAGTTGTTTGAAAGTAGGGTCCTGCCCTATATACTCAGCAGAAATTTGGGCCTTAGGTGTTGCTGTGGCCACAACACTGTAAGCCCTCACAGGGCTCTGCTGTGAAATATTAGATCAAGAATTGTAATTACATGCCCCTGTTGAACAGGAGCTGAAAAATTAGGCCTTAGGCACTGGTGCTGGTGCCACAACACTGCAACCCCTCACAGACACTCTAGTTGGAATGCAGGAACGAGCCCTGCTGCAAAGTATTGCATCAAAAATTGTAATTACACGCCCCTGTTAAACAAGGGCTGAAAAATTGGGCCTTAGGCACTGGTGCTGGTGCCACAACACTGCAACCCCTCACAGACACTCTAGTTGGAATGCAGGAACGAGCCCTGCTGCAAAGTATTACATCAAAAATCGTAATTACACGCCCCTGTTAAACAGGGGCTGAAAAATTGTGCCTTAGGCACTGGTGGTGGCACCCAGAACCAAAAATGTTCTTACAAGCTATCAGCATGATGATTGAGGAGGAAGAGGATAATTACTCAGGGATAGTCACTCAGCATCAGCATAGGCAGTCTTTGAAGGGATCTGAGATTTCAAAAAAAATTATTCGGTTACATCAGCATCAGGTGCTTGGTAGCTGGTGGTGATCCAAGACTCATTCATTTTTATGAAGGTCAGTCGATCGACCGAGTCAGTGGACAGACGCACCCTGTGATCGGTTACCACGCCTCCAGCAGCACTGAATGTGCGTTCCGAAAGAACGCTGGATGCAGGACAGGCCAGTAGCTCAATTGCATACTGTGCAAGCTCTGGCCAGTGATCCATCCTCAAGACCCAGTAACCCAGAGGATTTTCGGTGGGAAAGGTGTCCAAGTCTGATCTTGCCCCTAGGTATTCCTGCACCATGTAAAACAGACGCTGGCGATGGTTGCTGGAACCGATCATACCTTGGGGCTGCGGACCAAAAAATTGTCTGAACGCATCGGTCAGACGGCCACCTTCTCCACCGCTCCTTCTTTGACTGACCGAAGCCTCAGCAACACGTTGTCCAGAAACAGGAGTTTGTAACCTCCCAGTCTCTGGGAACGCGTTGCACAGACCTTTCTGCAAGGCCTCCCGAAGATGTTTCATCCTCTGCTCCCTCTGCGATGGCAAGATAAGGTCCGCAACCTTACCCTTGTAACGTGGATCAAGGAGGGTTGCCAGCCAGTATTGGTCCTTCTCCTTGATACCACGAATACGAGGATCCTTACGCAGGCTTTGCAGGATCAGGGAGGCCATGCAGCGTAGGTTTGCTGAGGCATTCGGTCCGGAGTCCTCTGGGTCACTAAGGACGACATGGTCCGCAGCCACCTCCTCCCAGCCACGTACAAGTCCATGTGTTTCTTGGGACTGATCCCTTAAAGACTGCTGCTGATGCTGAGTGCCAGGCTCCACCTCCATACTGACACAATCTTCCTCCTCCTCCTCCTCCTCTTCCTCCTCGTCCTCTTCCTGTGTGATCGGCCGGCACGCAGGAACACTGTCTGGATAAAGGGGGCCTTGAGAGCTAAGGAAGTCCTCCTCTTCCTGCCTCTGTTCTGCCTCAAGTGCCCTGTCCATTATTCCACGCAGCGTGTGCTCCAACAGGTGGACAAGGGGGACAGTGTCACTGATGCATGCACTGTCACTGCTCATCATCCTCGTGGCCTCCTCAAATGGTGACAGGACAGTGCATGCATCCCTGATCATGGCCCACTGGCGTGGGGAAAAAAAACCAAGCTCCCCTGACCCTGTCCTGGTGCCATAGTCGCACAGGTACTCATTGATGGCCCTCTGCTGCGTGTGCAGCCGCTGCAGCATGGCCAACGTTGAGTTCCACCTGGTGGGCATGTCACAGATTAGGCGGTTCTTGGGCAGGTTAAACTCCTTTTGGAGGTCCGTCAGCCGAGCACTGGCATTATATGACCGGCGGAAATGCACACAGACTTTCCTGGCCTGCCTCAGGACATCCTGTAAGCCCGGGTACCTGCCCAAGAACCGCTGCACCACCAAGTTAAGGACGTGAGCCAAACAGGGCACATGGGTCATTTGTCCCTGTCGGAGGGCAGAGAGGAGGTTGGTGCCATTGTCGCAAACCACCATTCCTGCCTTAAGTTGGCGTGGCGTCAACCACCTCTGAACCTGCCCCTGCAGAGCTGACAGAACCTCTGCCCCAGTGTGGCTCCTGTCCCCCAAGCACACCAGCTCAAGCACCGCATGGCATCTTTTGGCCTGCGTACTTGCGTAGCCCCTTGAACGACTACGGAGCACCGCTGGTTCCGAGGAAGAGGCCATGGAGGAAGAAGAAGAGGAGGGGGTGGAGGAGAGAGGTGTGTCACAATCATTAGCATTTTGGAGGCGTGGTGGCGGAACAACCTCCAACACTACTGCACCTTGTCCTGCATCCTTCCCAGCTGCCAGCAGAGTCACCCAATGCGCCGTGAAACTTAGGTAACGTCCCTGTCCATGCCTGCTGGACCATGAGTCAGCGGTAATATGCACCTTACCGCTGACCGCCCTGTCCAGCGAGGCATGGACATTGCCTTCCACATGCTGGTAGAGAGCCGGAATTGCCTTCCGTGAGAAAAAGTGGCGTTTGGGTACCTGCCACTGAGGAACCGCACATTCCACAAACTCACGGAAGGGGGCAGAGTCTACCAACTGAAAAGGCAGCAGTTGAAGTGCTAGCAATTTTGCCAAGCTAGCATTCAACCGTTGGGCATGTGGATGGCTGGGAGCAAACTTCTTTCGGCGGTGCAGCAGCTGGGGCAGGGAAATTTGCCTGGTACAATCTGACGTCGGTGTACCAAAATCAGATTGCCCACAAGTACGTGGCTGTGACACACCTAATTCTACACCTTCATTCCTCTCAGTGCAGGTCTCAGAGAGGACTGAAGGTCTAGTGGGGTTGGAAATCTCAGCTGATGAGGAGCAAGCAGAGGTCCTCTTTGTTCTTTGGTGTGGGTCTTTTAGATACGCTTGCCAACGAACTGCATGGCAGGTCAACATATGTCTGGTCAAGCATGTGGTACCCAAGCGGGAGATGTTTTGGCCACGCGAGATACGCTTGAGACATATGTTGCAAATAGCAGCGGTGCGATCTGATGCACTCGTCTCAAAAAAGGCCCACACCAAAGAACTTTTTGAATAACGCGCAGAGACTGCAGCGCCCTGCACATGTGGAGCTTTGGGGTGTGATGCAGTCAATGTGCTGCCCTTAGGCTGGCCCCTGGAGGGCATCCTGCCTCGTTGGTGATGTGCCGCCTCCTCCTCCTCCTCCTCCTCCTCTCTCCTATCAGGCACCCACGTTGAGTCAGTGACCTCATCATCCCCTCCCTCCTCATCACTGGAGCAAACCTGGCAGTATGCTGCAGCAGGGGGAGCATGACTGCCAGATTGCTGTCCTTCTTGGGCACCCCCTCTGTCCGTGCTCGTGTTACTGCCTTCATCGAGCTCAGTATCATCATCAGAGCCTTCCAAACGCTGGGCATCCTCCTGGAGCATGTACCCAACACTGTGGTCAAACAGTTCGAGGGACTCCTCAGGAGGACATGGTGGGGCTAGGGAAGGAGTCACTGATGACATTGAGCCAAGGGAAGAGGCCGCTGCTTTGCCAGACAAAGTACCCTGGGCATGGGTGAGAGAGGATGAGGAGGATGAGGACGGCTTGGTCATCCACTCGACCAAGTCTTCCGCATGTTGCGGCTCAACATGGCCAGCTGCCGAAAAAAAGGCCAAGCGTGTCCCATGGCCACGTGCTGATGAGGATGCACCGTCTCCACGACCAGCACTAGACACAGAGCCTGCTTGCCCTCTCTTATTGGCTTGTGACTGTCTGCCTCTCCTTCTTGGCCTTCCAGACATACTAATGGCCTGTAGCTGCACTAAGCTGGGATATATATATATATATATATATATATATATATATATATATATATATGTACTGATACTGCAGCTAGCAAAATCAACTGCCTGCCTGTAGTATGAGAACACCACCAACCTTCTACAGGTAGCTTTAGCTGAACACTGTGAGGTGGACGCACCCCACTAACTTGTAGGTTTAGCTGAACACTGTGAGCAGGACGCACCCCACTAACTTGTAGGTTTAGCAGAACACTGTGAGCAGGACGCACTGCACTAACTGTAAATAGTCTAGCTGCCTGACTGTGGTACTAATAGGATCAAAAGAACACCAGCAATTTTCTTTAAAATACTGTAACAAGACAAGCCTGCCTGTCAGTAAGAAGATAACAGGAATGGATCTAGCTGAACACTGTGAGCAGGACGCACCCCACTAGCTTGTAGGTTTAGCTGAACACTGTGAGGTGGACGCACCCCACTAACTTGTAGGTTTAGCTGAACACTGTGAGCAGGACGCACCCCACTAACTTGTAGGTTTAGCAGAACACTGTGAGCAGGACGCACTGCACTAACTGTAAATAGTCTAGCTGCCTGACTGTGGTACTAATAGGATCAAAAGAACACCAGCAATTTTCTTCAGGTAGCTGTATTTACTGTAACAAGACAAGCCTGCCTGTCAGTAAGAAGATAACAGAAACGGATCTAGCTGAACACTGTGAGCAGGACGCACCCCACTAGCTTGTAGGTTTAGCTGAACACTGTGAGGTGGACGCACCCCACTAACTTGTAGGTTTAGCTGAACACTGTGAGCAGGACGCACCCCACTAACTTGTAGGTTTAGCAGAACACTGTGAGCAGGACGCACTGCACTAACTGTAAATAGTCTAGCTGCCTGACTGTGGTACTAATAGGATCAAAAGAACACCAGCAATTTTCTTCAGGTAGCTGTATTTACTGTAACAAGACAAGCCTGCCTGTTAGTAAGAAGATAACAGAAACGGATCTAGCTGAACACTGTGAGCAGGACGCACCCCACTAGCTTGTAGGTTTAGCTGAACACTGTGAGGTGGAAGCACCCCACTAACTTGTAGGTTTAGCTGAACACTGTGAGCAGGACGCACCCCACTTACTTGTAGGTTTAGCAGAACACTGTGGGCAGGACGCACTGCACTAACTGTAAATAGTCTAGCTGCCTGACTGTGGTACCTATAGGATCAAAAGAACACCAGTAATTTTCTTTAAAATACTGTAACAAGACAAGCCTGCCTGTCAGTAAGAAGATAACAGGAACGGATCTAGCTGAACACTGTGAGCAGGACGCACTGCACTAAATGTAAATAGTCTAGCTGCCTGACTGTGGTACTAATAGGATCAAAAGAACACCAGTAATTTTCTTCAAAATACTGTAACAAGACAAGCCTGCCTGTCAGTAGGAATATAACAGGAACGGATCTAGCTGAACACTGTGAGCAGGACGCACTGCACTAAATGTAAATAGTCTAGAAGATAACAGGAACGGATCTAGCTAAACTGAATACAGTGTATATATATATATATGCAACACCTGGGATGCATATATATACACAATACACTTTAAGTGCAGCTAACTGACTGACTGTCCTGCCTAATCTAGCTAACTCAAATGAAATGACACTGTCTCTCTCTCTCTCTAAGCACACCGGAACACACTGCACAGGGCCGCCGTGCAGGCGGCCTTATATAGTGTGGGGCGTGTACTAAATCCCCTGAGCCATAATTGGCCAAAGCCTCCTTGGCTTTGGCCAATTATGGCTCTCTGTTAAGGCGGCGCTGTGATTGGCCAAGCATGCGGGTCATAGTGCATGCTTGGCCAATCATCAGCAAGCAATGCACTGCAATGCCGCAGTGAATTATGGGCCGTGACGCGCCACACGAATTTGGCGCGAACGGCCCATATCGTTCGCAATTCGGCGAACGATCGAACAGCCGATGTTCGAGTCGAACATGGGTTCGACTCGAACACGAAGCTCATCCCTAATATATATATAGTTTTGGATCGAATGGCTGTCACACCCCCTGGTATTGTAATCAGTATTTATACTTCCACTACTTCCTGCCGGCTCAGATCATGTGACCCAACAAAGGGGTTAATCCCTGAAACATGTAGTCTGTTACCGGCTGAGTTCCAGCATTATTCCACAACCCAGTCCTTTCAATTATTCTGTGGTCTCATGACTGATTTCAGCCTGCCTGCGATTGCTACTGACGTTTGTCTGTATAGATCTGTACACAAGCCACTGGTGTGTTTAGGGTTGCCACTTGTACGGGATTCACCCGTATAGTTTGGAATCATGCGTCCAGGTTTCAGACCTCTTGAAACCCGGACATATTATTCAGACCAGACTATGGCTGGCCAACAGGGTTACTGGCTGCAGATGTGTAAGCCAAGAGTGTGTGTTACACTCTTTTACACCGCCCAAAGCCAGTATTAACAATTCCACTGCCCCCCCCCCCCCCCCACACACACACACACACACACACACACACACACACACACACACGGGAGAGGAGAGAGGGCTTGATCTGCACCTCTTCCACCCACCCCTACCCCTCTGTCTGCCCACACGCCCATCCCTGGTGCTGTGGCTCAGAAAAGGAAAGTGGGGTTGGGAAATTTGAAGTCCAGTATCTGGATGAGAGGTGCTGACTGCCAAGGGGTGAATGAGCTCACCATCCATCCCTGTGTGTGTGTAACTGAAGTCTCCCCCCTTCTCTATCCTGTCTCTGAGTGCGTATACTAAGGTAAATCAGGGTGCTCAGAGCACTCATTACATCAGAGTTCCCCTTTACACCAAAGGCCACAGTGTTCCACCTTAGATCAGAGTCCTTTCCGTAGAGAGTTCTCAGTGTCCCCCCTTAAATCAGGGTTCCCAGAGTTCTCCCTTACATAAGAGTCTGCACAGTCCCTCCTTACAGTGTAAGGAAACTCTGCGAGTTCAGATGTAAAAGGGGAACTCTGTGAACTCTGATGTAAAGGGGGACTCTTGTGATTAATTTCATATGATTAGAAATGTTATTTAAATTGGAAACTATACAGTATTTATAGTTTATACTATAAAAAAAATAAAATAATAACAATTGCTGTGCACCGCTAAAGTGTTCGGGTTTGACTTGAAGAAAAGGTGGCAACCCTAGGTGTGTTCCTGTTCCTTCAGGCAGGATCGTACAGTCCTGTAGGGCTCTGTCTCTCCACCCCTCCTCGATCATCGGGAACGGAGTGTGCCCTTCCTGGAAACAAGCAACTGGTAACTGGTATGTTCTTGTTCCCTCAGCCAAGATTGCATAGCCTTGCGCGTCTCTGTATCTCCATCAGGAACAGAGTGTACCTTTCCTGAGCTGAGAATTCACATCCTGAAACACTCAGTTCCACCTCCACCTCTCCTTTTTGGCATCTGACAGTTTGAGAGTGGGAGTTCCAGCTACACCAGTGGCTCTCAACTTCTGTCATCAGGGCCCACTAACAGGCCAGATTTTAAGTATTATTTTGGGGAGATGCAGACTCGAAAACTGCAATCACTGAGCAGCAAATTATATCACCTGTGATGTATTTCAGTTATCTTGCAAACCTGGCCTGTTAGTGGGCCCTGAGGACAGGCGTTGAGAACATCACCAGGGTTTGCCACAGCCATCCATCCCTCGGGGCAGGGCTTTTTTTCTCAGAGAATAGGTGCAGGAACTCCGCCTTTCAGAGTTAGCCCATGTCTCTGCTCCTACCCACCTCCAAGCACCGTTACTTGGTTCCACCCCCTACCCACTTCCCAATACTGCCCATTTTAGAAAATACAGAACCAAGTAACATTTGTGGTACTAAGTAATTTGGATATAATTTGTTAATGGTAACAAGAAAAGCAGTAAAAAAGATCCCCTGCAGCCACCAATAGACCCCCCTCCCCCCCCCCCCAGCAACAATGGAGCACCTGCAAAAAATACCCCCTTCCAGCAACAATAGACCCCCAGCAGTAACAACAGATCCCCCCCTTGCATAGACAGCATGAATAGACCCTCCAGCAGCCAGCTAAAAAAGACTGCTCCCTCAACAGTAAATCATGCCCAACAACAACTGATCCCTCCCAGCAACAATAGATCACCCGCCAGCAACAACAGACAAATAGATTGCTTCCAGAGACAATAGGTCCCCCAGCAGCAACAACAGACCTCCCCAACAACAATAAACCCCTGCAAAAAAATAGCACCTCCAGTAACAATAGATCCCCCAGCAGCTAGCATCAATAGACACTGTAACATAATCCAGCATCCCTTGCCATTACATACATTCAGTGCTGAAGGTGCCGGAACGGTGCCCCCCCCCCGTTCCCGCTGAAAAAATGCCCTGCCTCCGGGTCTGCAGAGGATGACTTGCCAGCCGTGAATTACTGTGCTATCTAGGCACTTTCCACTCAATCCTTTGGCTTAAAGCGGAGTTCGACACAAAAATGGAACTTCCACTTTTCGGAACCCCCCCCCCCCCTCCGGTGTCACATTTGGCACCTTTCAGGGGAGAGGGGGGTGCAGATACCTGTCTAAGACAGGTATTTGCACCCACTTCCGGCATAGACTCCCATGGGAGTCTATGCCTCTTCCTGTCCCTCCGCGCTGTCTCCTGGGAAACACACAGCTCCCAGGAGAGAGCGGGGACGAGTTACGACGCGCAGCGCAATTCGCGCATGCGCAGTAGGGAACCGGGAAGTGAAGCTGCAATGCTTCACTCCCTGATTCCCTCACCTAGGATGGCGGCGGCAGCTGCCGAGAGTCGAGCGAGTGATCGGCGTTGGCTGCCGACATCGCTGGACCCTGGGACAGGTAAGTGGCCATTTATTAAAAGTCAGCAGCTGCATTATTTGTAGCTGCTGGTTTTTAATATTTTTTTTTAGGTGGACTCCCTCTTTAAGTTTATGAATGGATACAATTGATATTAAATATTGATACTTTTGACTTCACTCATCTTGTGTTTTAATATACTGGAACAGTGCTCCTTGTGTTGGAATTTCTTTGTTTCTCATTTGGTCTTGCAAGTTTTGGAGCAGCGGCCAGATCTATACATTTTATAGACATTTGTTTTTTACAGGCACCCTTGTTCACAACTATGTGCCTGGCTCCTTGGTCAGTTACTGTATATTCAAAAAACATCTCAGATTGGCACCTGATGCAGCCTCTCACCTTCAGCCCCCCGTTCACATAAACAAACCTAAAACGAACCACAATGACATACAGCAGCTATGCACTATAACCCAGATAGTAGGCAAAAAGCAAATATATAACCAAAAAAACTGCAGCGCTATTGAAATGAACTAATGATAATAAAAAGTGATAATTAATATAGCTGACATATTAAAGTGCATCAATGCAAAAAATCCAAAATAGTGAACCGTACAAATCAGTGAGAATAATTAATTGAAAAAAAGTCCAGTATATCAATAATGCACAAAATATTCATATGATGATATATTTAAATAAGTGATATCAGGTCATAAGAAATCTTGGTGCACTGATTTGATTTGATAATATCGCCATCTTGTGGCTAAAAAATATATAGCGTCTTTAATGTTTATATGAAAGATATATAAAGAAAAAAGAAGGGAATTTGGAACAACATGCTTCTATACACTGCCAGTATAAGTAGTGGACAGAAACTTCACAAGTCGTCTGTCAGTAACATTTATCGGACTTAAATAAGGAGGGGCGAATCCAAGTTTCTCTTTTTTAAAATGGCACTTTTCTTACAAAACAATGAGCTTAAAACAAAGGAAAATATATATAATATATATATATATTTTTGCACGGATGCAGACATAATAATATATCTATCATGATCTAATAAGGAAAACATGTTATACCATAATATCAAATCAAATCAGTGCACCAAGATTTCTTATGAACTGATGTCACTTATTTAAATATATCATCATATGAATATTTTATGCATTATTGATATATTGGACTTTTTTTCAATTAATTATTGTCATTGATTTGTACGGTTCACTATTTTGGATTTTTGCACTAATGCACTTTAATATGTCAGCTATATTAATTATCACTTTTTATTATCATTGGTTTATTTCAATAGCCCTGCACTTTTTTTGTTATATGTTAAAGAAATGGAGCTGAATACAATTTTGGAATAAATTTATGAAGAAAGATTATTTATTTGCAAAATTTGATAACAGAAAATAAGAAAAACGTAGGATTTTATTTTTCGAATTCTCTGTAATTTTTCATTAATATGCAAAACAATAAAAAAAAAAATCCTCCCCCCAGTGGTGATTAAATTCCACCAAAAGAAAGTTCTGTGTGAAAAAAATGATATAAATATGATTTGGGTCCAGTGTTGTATGACTGGGTAATTGTCATTCAAAGTGTGACAGCGCTGAGATCTGAGAATTGTCCTGGGCAGGAAGGGGGTGGGGAGTGTCCGGTAGTGAAGGGGTTAAAGCGAGGACACTCCCCCCTAATGGCGGGAATGTTCGGTATAAATTGTATTCTTAGTGATTTCTGTGTGTATAGTAGGAGGGTCTGATAAAGACAAAGTTTGTATTTTTACATATTTTGGTTATACATATAAAAATTGTATACATTGTATTTATATTTCATATACTTGTACTAGTTTTTATTTTGGACAAATCCTGTATTTGATACATGATGTATTTATTAAACCTTGTGGCGTAGTATAATACAGGTTTATATGGGGATGTAATACTGATAATCTTCCACTAGATGGCGGAGTACTTATAAAGAGGAGAGATAGGGGCCACCCTGAGGATTAGTTCCTCTTTGTTTGGAGAGGAAGGAAGTCTTCTGGCGACCATATTGGTTGTGGAAAGGAAGTTCTCCGGTGGCTATTTTGGATGTGGTTTGGCCCTGGATCAGCATATATGGACCTATTCCTCTCATCTGTAGAACCATTTATATGGGAGAAGTCACACCCGGGGGGGTATAGGAGGTTGGAATACCCCAAGTGAGGTAGGTGCCCCCTTTAAGTTCTCTGCAGATTGTAGGGAAAGCGATGATTGGATGACAGGAGCAGGAAATGAGATTTCTGGGGACTTTCACTGCACAGACAATATACATTATATTGGCAAACGTATTGGGACACCTGCCTTTACACACACATGAACTTTAATGACATCCCAGTCTTAGCCCGTAGGGTTCAATATTGAGTTGGTCCACCCTTTGCAGCTATAACAGCTTCAACTCTTCTGGGAAGGTTGTCCATAAGGTTTAGGAGTGTGTCTATGGGAATATTTGACCATTCTTCCAGAAGCGCATTTCTGAGGTCAGGCACTGATGTTGGAAGACGAAGCCTGGCTCACAGTTTCCGCTCTAATTCATCCCAAAGGTGTTCTGTAGGGTTGAGGTCAGGACTCTGTGCAGGCCAGTCAAGTTCCTCCACCCCAAACTCGCTCAGCCATATCTTTATGGACCTTGCTTTGTACACTGGTGTGTAGTCATGTTGGAACAGGAAGGAGCCATCCCCAAACTGTTCCCACAAATGTCTTGGTATGCTGACGCCTTAAGGCCCCTTTCACACGATCGGACCGTTCAGGTCGGCCTGTCAGTTTTGACGGGGGACCTGAACGGGCGCTCCATGTTAGCCTATGGAGCGACAGATGTCAGCGGAGACATGTCCGCTGACATCCGACCTGGTCCGATCTGCAAACAGCAGACGGATGGCCCTACGTCCGGATCCGTCGCTATCGGATTGGGTAAGATCTGATGAAAATGGACATGCTGTCCGTTTTCATCCGATCTCTCCATAGGCAGCAGCGGTGCCTGACAAGCCCCTCCCCGCTCAGTGAGCAGAGAGGGACCTGTCATCCGCCGGCTCAGCGAAGAGATCTGCCGCTGAGCCGGCGGATCGAGGCGGGCTTCGTGGAAGCGGAGTACGCCTTGTGTGAATGAGGCCTAAGAGTTTGCCTTACTAGAACTAAGGGGCCAAGCCCAACCCCTGAAAAACAACCCCACACCATAATCCCCTCTCCACCAAATGATTTGGACCAGTGCACAAAGCAAGGTCCATAAAGACATGGAGGGGCAAGTTTGGGGTGGAGGAACTTGACTGGCAGGGGGACTGCTGGGAGTTGTAGTTCTGTATTGTCTGTGTGCTGCTGTTTGAACACAGGAACTGCTGTGAAGGGGGTCCAGTGGTGGGACAGAAGAGCAGGGGGTACAGCGGTGGGGCAGATGTTAAAGGAGGTGGATTGGTGGGACAGATGAGCAGGGGGTTACAGTGTTTGGGCAGAAGAGTAAGGGGTACAGAGGTGGGGCAGATGTAGAGGGGGCCACAGTGGCGAGGCAGAACAGAAAGGAGGTATATTGGTGGGACAGATGAGTAGGGGGTACAGAGGTGGGGCAGATGTGCAGAGGAGAAAGGAGGTGCATCGGTGGAACACATGGAGCAGGGGGTTACAGTGGTGGGGCAGAAGAGCAGGGGGAACAGAGGTGGGGCAGATGAGCAGGGGGTTACAGTGGGGGGACAGAAAAGCAGGGGGTTACAGTGGTAGGGCAGATGAGAAAGGGGGTACATTGGATTGGGCAGATGCGCAGGGAGTTACCGTGGTGGGACAGAAGTGCAGGGTGGTAGAGAGGTGGGACAGATGTGCAGTGTAATACAGTGGTGGGGCACATTTGCTGGGGGGTACAGTGGTGGGAGAGATGAGCAGGGGGTACAGTGGTGAAACAGATTTGCAGGGGGGACAGTGATCTGAGGTGTGAAGGTGCAGGAATTGGGGCTGTCCTGAGGTGTGAAGGTGTAGAAATTTGGGCTGATCTGAGGCGTGAAGGCGCAGGAATTGGGGCTGACCTGAGGTGTTCAGGTGTAGGAATTTGGGCTGATCTGAGGTGTGAAGGTGCATGAATTGGGGCTGATCTGGGGTGTGAAGGTGCATGAATTGGAGCTGATCTGAGGTGTGAAGGTGCATGAATTGGAGCTGATCTGAGGTGTGAAGGTGCATGAATTGGAGCTGATCTGAGGTGTGAAGGTGCAGGAATTGGAGCTGATCTGAGGTGTGAAGGTGCATGAATTTGGGCTGATCTGGGGTGTGAAGGTGCATGAATTTGGGCTGATCTGGGGTGTGAAGGTGCATGAATTTGGGCTGATCTGGGGTGTGAAGGTGCATGAATTTGGGCTGATCTGGGGTGTGAAGGTGCATGAATTTGGGCTGATCTGGGGTGTGAAGGTGCATGAATTTGGGCTGATCTGGGGTGTGAAGGTGCATGAATTTGGGCTGATCTGAGTTGTGAGGGTGCAGGAATTGGGGCTCATCAGAGGTGTGAAGGTGCAGGAATTGGGGCTGATCTGAGGTGTGAAGGTGTATGAACTGGGGCTGATCTGAGGTGTGAGGGTGCATGAACTGGGGCTGATCTGAGGTGTGAAGGTGCATGAATTGGGGCTGATCTGAGGTGTGAGGGTGCATGAACTGGGGCTGATCTGAGGTGTGAAGGTGCATGAATTGGGGCTGATCTGAGGTGTGAAGGTGCGTGAATTGGGGCTGATCTGAGGCGTGAAGGAGTTACAGTGGTGGGACAGAAGTGCAGGGTGGTAGAGAGGTGGGACAGATGTGCAGTGTAATACAGTGGTGGGGCACATTTGCTGGGGGTTACAGTGGTGGGGCAGATGTGCAGGGGGGGTACAATGGTGGGAGAGATGAGCAGGGGGTACAGTGGTGAAACAGATTTGCAGGGGGGACAGTGATCTGAGGTGTGAAGGTGCATGAATTGGGGCTGATCTGAGGTGTGAAGGTGTAGAAATTTGGGCTGATCTGAGGCGTGAAGGTGCAGGAATTGGGGCTGACCTGAGGTGTGAAGTGGCAGGAATTGGGGCTGACCTGAGGTGTGAAGGTGCAGGAATTGGGGCTGACCTCATGTGTTCAGGTGTAGGAATTGGGGCTGACCTGAGGTGTTCAGGTGTAGGAATTTGGGCTGATCTGAGGTGTGAAGGTGCAGGAATTGAGGCTGATCTGAGGTGTGAGGGTGCAGGAATTGGGGCTGATCTGAGGTGTGAAGGTGCAGGAATTGGGGCTGACCTGAGGTGTTCAGGTGTAGGAATTTGGGCTGATCTGAGGTGTGAAGGTGCAGGAATTGGAGCTGATCTGAGGTGTGAAGGTGCAGGAATTGGGGCTGACCTGATGTGTTCAGGTGTAGGAATTGGGGCTGACCTGAGATGTTCAGGTGTAGGAATTTGGGCTGATCTGAGGTGTGAAGGTGCAGGAATTGAGGCTGATCTGAGGTGTGAGGGTGCAGGAATTGGGGCTGATCTGAGGTGTGAAGGTGCATGAATTGGGGCTGATCTGGGGTGTGAAGGTGCATGAATTGGAGCTGATCTGAGGTGTGAAGGTGCATGAATTGGAGCTGATCTGAGGTGTGAAGGTGCATGAATTGGAGCTGATCTGAGGTGTGAAGGTGCATGAATTGGAGCTGATCTGAGGTGTGAAGGTGTATGAATTTGGGCTGATCTGGGGTGTGAAGGTGCATGAATTTGGGCTGATCTGGGGTGTGAAGGTGCATGAATTTGGGCTGATCTGGGGTGTGAAGGTGCATGAATTTGGGCTGATCTGGGGTGTGAAGGTGCATGAATTTGGGCTGATCTGAGTTGTGAGGGTGCAGGAATTAGTGCTGATCTGAGTTGTGAAGGTGCAGGAATTGGGGCTCATCAGAGGTGTGAAGGTGCAGGAATTGGGGCTGATCTGAGGTGTGAAGGTGTATGAACTGGGGCTGATCTGAGGTGTGAAGGTGCATGAATTGGGGCTGATCTGAGGTGTGAGGGTGCATGAACTGGGGCTGATCTGAGGTGTGAAGGTGCATGAATTGGGGCTGATCTGAGGTGTGAAGGTGCGTGAATTGGGGCTGATCTGAGGCGTGAAGGAGTTACAGTGGTGGGACAGAAGTGCAGGGTGGTAGAAAGGTGGGACAGATGTGCAGTGTAATACAGTGGTGGGGCACATTTGCTGGGGGTTACAGTGGTGGGGCAGATGTGCAGGGGGGGTACAATGGTGGGAGAGATGAGCAGGGGGTACAGTGGTGAAACAGATTTGCAGGGGTGACAGTGATCTGAGGTGTGAAGGTGCATGAATTGGGGCTGATCTGAGGTGTGAAGGTGTAGAAATTTGGGCTGATCTGAGGCGTGAAGGTGCAGGAATTGGGGCTGACCTGAGGTGTGAAGTGGCAGGAATTGGGGCTGACCTGAGGTGTGAAGGTGCAGGAATTGGGGCTGACCTGATGTGTTCAGGTGTAGGAATTGGGGCTGACCTGAGGTGTTCAGGTGTAGGAATTTGGGCTGATCTGAGGTGTGAAGGTGCAGGAATTGAGGCTGATCTGAGGTGTGAGGGTGCAGGAATTGGGGCTGATCTGAGGTGTGAAGGTGCAGGAATTGGGGCTGACCTGAGGTGTGAAGGTGCAGGAATTGGGGCTGATTTGAGGTGTAAAGGTGCATGAACTGGGGCTGATCTGAGGTGTGAAGGTGCATGAATTTGGGCTGATCTGGGGCGTGAAGGTGCATGAATTGGGGCTGATCTGAGTTGTGAAGGTGCAGGAATTAGTGCTGATCTGGGGTGTGAAGGTGCAGGAATTGAGGCTGATCTGAGGTGTGAAGGTGCGTGAACTGGGGCTGATCTGAGGTGTGAAGGTGCGTGAACTGGGGCTGATCTGAGGTGTGAAGGTGCGTGAACTGGGGCTGATCTGAGGTGTGAAGGTGCGTGAACTGGGGCTGATCTGAGGTGTGAAGGTGCGTGAACTGGGGCTGATCTCAGGTGTGAAGGTGCGTGAACTGGGGCTGATCTCAGGTGTGAAGGTGCGTGAACTGGGGCTGATCTGAGGTGTGAAGGTGTAGGAATTGGGGCTGATCTGAGGTGTGAAGGTGCGTGAACTGGGGCTGATCTGAGGTGTGAAGGTGCGTGAACTGGGGCTGATCTGAGGTGTGAAGGTGCGTGAACTGGGGCTGATCTGAGGTGTGAAGGTGCGTGAACTGGGGCTGATCTGAGGTGTGAAGGTGCAGGAATTGGGGCTGATCTGAGGTGTGAAGGTGCAGGAATTGGGGCTGATCTGAGGTGTGAAGGTGCAGGAATTGGGGCTGATCTGAGGTGTGAAGGTGCAGGAATTGGGGCTGATCTGAGGTGTGAAGGTGCAGGAATTGGGGCTGATCTGAGGTGTGAAGGTGCAGGAATTTGGGCTGATCTGAGGTGTGAAGGTGCAGGAATTTGGGCTGATCTGAGGTGTGAAGGTGCAGGAATTGGGGCTGATCTGAGGTGTGAAGGTCCATGAATTGAGGTTGTTCTGAGGCGTGAGAGTGCAGGATATTAATTTCTCACTACTGCTCAAGTGCTATACAGAATATACTAAAAAATCCTTTTCGTGATTGAGAGTGAGAAGTTTACATTTTTTTGTTATAAAACCGAAATGCTCAACTTCTTTGAAAACATTTTTCAGCACACTGTTCTCAAAAGGTTGCCTTTTAAAGAGGAGAGAAAAAAAGGGGAGATAGAGTGGAGGGAGTAGAAAGAAAGAGGAAGGAGGAAAAAAGGGGGGGGCAAAGAAGGCAGGTGTGAGGGAGGAAGAAAAAAGGAGGGACTGAAGAAAAGGGGAGAGAGTGTGTGTGTGTGTGTGTGTGTGTGTGTGTGTGGGGGGGGGGTTGTTCTGTGTGCAGAAGGCTCACTCACCAAGCATGCCCCCTTCCTCTCGGGCTGAATCCCCTGTAGGCCTCTATAGCAGCCATTGTTTCAGATATCCCACCCAGCTTCTCACATACACTTCTCACAGCAGGTGTTGCATGCAGGGGGTTGGAGTGTGGGCGGACACAAATAGGAGGTGAAGTGTGGGATTGGACAGATGGTAGTGTGAGGGAGGGGCTAGGAGAGTAGTGACAGGATGGGACACTGAGCACTTACACCCCGAGTAAGATGTCTCTTCCAGTGTCGGCGTCAGGCAGAGTCCCACTATCTGCCCTTAGAAATGACTGAGGGAGTCTGAGCGAGGCAGACCAGAGATTAGAAATGACTGAGGGAGTCGGAGCAAGGCAGAGCAGAGATTAGAAATCAGTGAGGGGTGTCAGAGCGAGGCAGAGCAGAGATTAGAAATGACTGAGGGAGTCGGAGCAAGGCAGAGCAGAGATTAGAAATGACTGAGGGAGTTGGAGCAATGCAGAGCAGAGTTTCGAAAAGACTGAAGGAGTCGAAGCAGAGCAGAGCTTAGAAGCGAGGGAGTCGGAGCGAGGCAGAGCAGAGATTAGAAATGACTGAAGGAGTCGGAGGGAGGCAAAGAAGAGATTAGAAATGAGTGAGGGTTGTCTGAGCGAGGCAGAGGAGAGATTGGAAATGACTGAGGGAGTCGGAGTGAGGCAGAGATCAGGAACCAGCCATCTGTACCTCCAAAAAGAGATAAAAAAAGTGTCACAGCTCCTACCCCCTCTGTGGCCCCATTGGCGGGCAGCGAGCGCTTATGGTAGCACCGGCTCTGGTGTCGCCACTCTGGTGGGTGTCACCCAGTGTGATCCATACCCCCATAGCGACGCCACTGCTGTCTGGATACTGGGACTGTTAGGACTTGTAGTTCCCTATTGGCTGCTGCTTGGACATTAGGTCTGCTGGGGGTTGTAGTTCTGTATTAGTTATGAGCTGCTGTCTGGACACTGGGACTTCTGGAAGTTGTAGTGCTCCCCTGACATGCAGTGCAGTCTTTGCTGGAGCGGTTGGAGCCCCTGGATTGGTATTGGTGGGACTTGTTATATTTGTTCCCCATTCTGGTCCAAAGTCTGAACTTCTTTTGTCTGGAGAATCCTGTAATGTGACCCTGAGAGTGTCATAGGATCCCGAGGGGGAGGGGTCCATCTATTATCATTCAGAATTAGTAATAATAATAATAATAATAATCTGCAGTATACAATGTAATAATCGGGAGTATACAATGTAATAGTAATAATCATGAATATACTATACACCTTGATATAAATTTCTCCCGTCTTTGCTACATTGATGTCTCCTCCGCTCCCCTGGCCCTCTGTATGAAATCTCCCATTTCTCTTGTATCTGTATTTTAAGAGTAGATTTCTCCTTCTTTTAGTATGATTGGGGGAGGTGATGTTATCTGCTTGTCTTGTGTGAAGTGTTAGCTCTTGCCCCTCTTTGTCCTTTTATCAGTTTCTGATTGGTTTACTGACAAACCCCTCCCCACCTCATATCCCTATACTTAGAGCAGCCTTTGGGGGTGGACACCTTGCTGTCTGGGGGCATTGGTACTCTTGCAACGCCAGTTGTTGCCCTCAGTGTGGTATTTCAGTAGAAGTGTCCTGGCACTATAACCTGCCACTTTATTCAAGGCACAAAGAAGGCGACATCTACAGGCAGTGATCCTGTCAGTCTACATATGGACCTGTATTTCCCCACCCAGCCTATCCCTTAACAGTCAGAATTCTGTTCTCTTCTCTCCTCAGACTCCCATTCCTGCACCCCTCTCCTCCACCCCATAGATTATATATTTACCCCCACTCCTGCCCTCTCCAAATTACTGCACTTATCACCTCCTGCTATTTCTATTCCCACAGTACCTCCAGAATTCTGGGGCATATACACTAATATAAATCTCACTCCCATCTGACTTCTCTCACCCTTTTCCTTCTGACATCAGGGGATATTTTCCCCAATCCTGGCCCTCTCCCATCTAATTTTCACCCCCCACAAACCCATCATCCTTGTTCTTTTGGCAGGGATTGCAATCCAAACATTCTAATTTGTATCTCGCTGTTCCCAAGAACCAGTCCCCAATTCTCATGTGCCCCCTGGAATACCTGCTCTATCTGTAACAAGCCTACCTCTGTCCATGACCTTTTCATCTCCATGTCCCTTACCCTACTTGCTGTTACTGAAACCTGCCTTCAGGAATCTGACTCTCCCTCTCCAGACCTCCACAAGACTCACTCAGGGGGGTGGAATCCTATCCCCACAAAGCACTTCCATAGTTCTTTTTTCACCTCCATCTCAATAACTCCTCTCTTTTAAATTTCGCTGTAATTATCTTTTTTCTCCTCCAATTTCTCTAAGGATTGCTGTGATTTATCTGGCTTCCTAGAAAACTTCTCTGCCTGGCTACCCTATCTTTCTCTCCTCTGAAATACTCACTATAATTCCTGGTGACTTCAACAGCCTTTTTAATGCTAACCCTCTCCCAGACACCTCAGACTAAGATCACCTTCTGATACAATGGACACGCTCCTACTCACTCTGACGACAACACCCTTGATCTCCAACACCCCTTTTATGCTTTATAATCACAATCTTATCAGATTCACAATCACCCTGTCTTCATCCGCCTATCCTTCCAACCAGCAAACACTTAACCGCAGAACACTTCAACCCTTCTCTTCTCTATTCCGCTACTGGCCACCTCTAACCCTTTTCCTACCCTAACCTGGCCACTTCTGTCTACACCAGCTCTCTCTACTCCTAACTGGAAACACCTAGTTGTTTACACCCTTACTCACCCTATGTAGGAATGTACAGATCTGGTCAAATTGTTTAATGAGACTTATATATCCCTATTTTTCTTTCAGTGATGGCGTCTGCTGATCTGAGAAAGGACCTGGAATGTTCCATCTGTCTGAAAATGTATAAATATCCTGTAACGTTAAAATGTGGACACAGCTTCTGCCGGGACTGTATTGGTCGTGTGCTGGATACACAGGAGAGGTCTGGAGGTTATTCCTGTCCTGAATGTAGAAGAATATTCAAGAAACATCCAGTCCTTCAGAAGAACATTACTCTGTGTAAGATATCAGAAACCCTCCGGACTACACAGGGTGATCAGGACAAAACCGGGATCTTCTGTACTCACTGTATTCACATTCCTATACCTGCTGTGAAATTATGTCTGCATTGTGAAGCTTCTCTGTGTGACAATCACCTGAGAGTCCACAGCAAGTCACCAGAACACATCTTATGTGACCCCACCACTTCCTTGGAGAACAGGAAATGCTCCATCCATAAGAAGGTCCTGGAGTATTACTGCTCTGAGGACTCCACCTGTATCTGTGTGTCCTGCAGGCTGGATGGAGAACATCAGGGACACCAGGTGGAGAACCTGGATGAGACCTCTGAGAAGAAGAAGAAGAAACTGAGGAAAGTTCTGCAGAAACTGACGAGAGAGCGAGAGAAGACTGATAAAAGAGTCCAGAGTCTGCAGGAACACAGGAGGAAAATACAAGGAAAAGCAGATGGTGAAACAGAGAGAGTCACTGCCCTGTTCAGAGACCTCAGGAGACGTCTGGAAGACTTGGAGAAGAAAGTCCTGAGGGAGATCTCCATGAAGGCAATGCTGATCTTCATCTCTGTGTTTGACGTGATCCGGGAGCTAAAAATAAAGGAGGAGGAGCTGTCCAGGAAGATGGGTGACATTGAGAAGCTGTGTAACATGACAGATCCACTGACTGTCCTACAGGAATCAGACACAAGTGACTTGTGTGATACTGAGGATGGAGATTATGAGGACAGAGGGAGATATGATGTTCTCCTCCATGATGGAGGGGATCTGGATGTGGCTGGAATCTCATACACATTACACACAGGTTTATCTGATATCATGTCTGGGGTAAATGCAGAGACATGTACAGGCACACATGTCTATCCACCTTCTAATACAAAGGGCAACGGTCACATCAATGCTGAACCATCCAGGAAACGCCTCAAACTCACCCCCACCGTACAACGCTCCCACCACCAGGCTGGAAGACCAAATATTGAGGCTGTACAGCAAACATGGGGGTGGTTGGGTGTTACAGACATATTACTGGATGTGAGTACAGCTGGTAATGATCTACGTATCTCAGATGACAGGAAAACTGCATCCAGGTCAGATAAGTGCCAGAATCACCCAGAAACATCAGAGAGATTTGAGTGTCCTCAGGTGATAAGCAGTCAGAGTTTCTCCTCAGGGACACATTACTGGGAGGTGGATGTTGGGGGTGCAGTGTACTGGAGAGTCGGGATGTGTTACCCCAGTATAGACAGGGGGGGAGAGCAGTCAGTGATTGGATATAATAAGAAGTCCTGGTGTTTGGAGGGGAAGTGGATTTGTTCTAACCAGTACTCTGTAATACATGACAGTAATAGGGTCCCATTACCCGCCAATGTCCCCAGTAACAGAGTCAGGATAGATCTGGATTATGAGGCCGGGCGGATCTCCTTTTATGATCTGTGTGACCCGATTCGACACCTGCACACCTTCATCACCACCTTCACTGAGCCCCTCCATGCTGGGATATGGTTAAGGGGAGGTATGAGTTGTGTAAAAATCTTAGGGGAATCTGATGTAAGAAATCTGGCCAGAGACTGGTGACATCACAGGGTGGAGAATCTGGTGAAATATTCAGCCAATAGAAAAAAGCAGAGGACAAGATTTATGTATAAAGCTGCAGGTTCCGGGGCCAGCATCTTCATCCTAAACCTCACTCCCCTACCTAGTGTGTCACTGACCAGGAACAGGCATGCAGGAGGGCAAAGTGTTCAGACCTCACTGGCTGCATGCTTGTTCTGGGTCAGTAACACACTAGGTAGTGTATTAGGAATGGGGTGACAGCCTGCAGCCTTTAACTTTATAGTGTATCTATAGCTAAAATGTGTTTTTGTTCAGTTTTGCATGGTGTGGGGAAGGATTAGAACCCCTGTCATGTTTTTAGTGATTTTTGTAGCTCCGTTAGAGAGATTCCTGTCTCATTTCCTGTCTGAAGTGAGGGGAACTCTCCAACAGTAAAATAATTTTCTTTAGTAGATTAGGGGAAGGCTAGAACGCCTGTCAGAGTTTTTTTTTTTTTTTCTGTCTGTGTCCCTGTTGTAGATCTTCCTTCATTTCCTGCCTAATAAAATGTTGTCACCAGGACAGGAAGTGAGGGGTAATATCTCTAATAAAGCCCCAGATAGCAGTAAAAACCTGACAAGGGTTCTAATCCCCCCCACTCCATTCAAAACTAGAACAATTGCTTTGTTTAGACACCTCTGTGATCCTTACTGCCGGTTCACACTGAGGCAGCACAACTTGCATCGCGACAGCAGCGGCGACTTGCAAAACGACTTCTATATAGAAGTCAATGCAAGTCACCGCCAAAGTAGTACAGGAACCTTTTTCTAAGTCGAAGCGAATTGAGTCGCTCCTATTAGAACGGTTCCATTATACAGAACGAAACGTGACGCCTGACAAGTCGTCCCAGTGTGAACCGGCTCTTATGGAGCCAAGCAATTGTTACATTTCTTCTATGGCCCTATTTATCTGATAAAGAGAAATAATTATCATATGATTTACTAATGATAAACTGACATGACTAAGTGCTTATGTGCTAATGTTAGGTTCTTTCTATTAAAACAGGATCTCTGTCTAGAATTACTTTACAGAAAGATGTTATTAGAACAAATTGTTGTTCTCTGGATCCTTGGAAGGTCTTGTTGGGGAACATAGAGACAGTTGGTCTCCTTCTACAATGAGGGATTTGAGAAAAATGGAGGTGGGACACGCTGATAAGGTGTTCAGAGATAACAGAAATAATGTCTTTTGTAATGAATGATGTGCTGCTTGTACAAATTCTTCAGTGAATGATTTCATCTGTAAAATGTTGATGTTTGGTACGGTCCTCCATGACAACTGTCCAGGATCAGAGAGTAAAAGCCTCCCGTTTGATGAAGAGGTCAGATCCTTGGGTCACCAGCCTTGTCTTCATCTCTCTGCTTTCTAATCTTTACTTTTACTTTGTAACTCTTCTCTTCTAAATAAACTTCCAGAACCTTCACCAGGATCAGAGGTTGTTATTTCTATATCACATTCCACAAGAACTTTGTAATAGCGATAGAACACATCCATCATTTTATTGGGACACACAAGGCTTCCTATGGTCAAGATTGTCCTACAAAGCTCATTTTCTATATATAATGTAACGGGGTGGGAGATATATTTGTCCCAGGTTCATGCTGTACACCGATTGCTGTGCTGTGTAGTGAGCCTATTTGGGCTCAATGAGGGGTAACAATAGAGGCTTCTTACCACGTGATCAGCTGTGACCAATCACAGCTGATCATCACATGAACCAGGAAGTGCCGGTAAACGGCATTCCTCGGTTCCCGCTGACAGGGAGAGCCCATCTGCGGCTCTCCCTGTCAGAGGGGGGGGGGCTGTGCTGATAATCAGCAAACTGATTATCAGCACAGCCCCCATCAAATGTACCAATAAGCTGCCAATCGGTGCCCAGTAAGTGCCACATCATAACCCCCTGCCAATGCCCAGCATTAACACCTGTCAGTACCTGCCCAATCAGTGCCATCTATTAGTGTCCATCAGTGCCCATCAATTCTACATATCAGTGCCGACTCATCAGTGCCCGTCAGTGAAGGAGAAAACAAAATTTTATAACAGAAACAAAGAAAATCTTTTTATTTTTCAAAAATGTCAGTCTTTTTTAGTTTGTTTAGCAAAAAATAAAAACCGCAGAGGTGATCAAATACCACCAAAAGAAAGCTCTATTTGTGGGAACAAAATGATAAAAATGTTGTTTGGGTAGAGTGTAGCATGATTGCGCAATTGTCATTCAAAGTGCGACAGCTCTGGAAGCTCAAATTTGTCCTGGTATTGAAGTGGTTAAAGTACTATTGCTCTAGCTTTCCAGAGGTCATGGACGTATATAAAATTTTCTGGGATGTGGACACGGTTTAAAGTTTTCTGGCAAACCCTATGGATTATTTAGGTGTGTTCTCTCTTTAAATATATGCACTTAACAGGCCTCCTGGATTCCTTTACCAAATAGTCCAGCTTCAAAGGAGTAAAACATTCATCACAGGTTCTATAAGCTTTTTTTTGGATAAACAATAACAGTACAAAACATGAGCAAAATATAGAAGAAAGGGCATGCACTACATAGATGTCATAACACAGGCACCAGAGCGAAATTAGCACACAGAGTATCGATTATCCACATACATCAAAACATCATATAGAGTAGTGGTTCTCAACTTTTCTAGTGCCATGACCCCTTGATAAAATTTCCCAAGTTGTGGGGACCCCTAACAGTAAAATTATTTTTGTAGCCTGGGTTGTCAGCACCTAAAGTAATTTGCACAGCTAACCCATGGACATTTAGCGCTCCCTGAGTCCCTTCCACTCGTACAGTATTACAACCCCTTATGGTACATTTTAGGACGTATCACTCTTTCTGTTTGTTCTCCTTTCTTCCCCTTTTATCTCTCTCTATCCTAATTTCTTGTTTTTTTTCCCCATCCCTCTCTCAAGCCATCTTTCTTGTTCTTTCTCTTAATCTTTCTCTCTTTTTCTTTGTTCCTCCCCCTCTTTTTCCTCTCCTTTCCATGTATTCTCTATTTTTATTCCTTCTCTTACACCTTGGTTGGGGGGCAGAGGGAATGAGATGAGTGGCAGTGCTGGGGGGAGTTGGGAGGAGTAGCAGTGCTGGCGGGGAGTTGGGAGGAGTAGCAGTGCTGGCGGGGAGTTCTGATCAGCCAACTTAGGTGCTCTTGATCAAGGTCATCTGCTGATCTGAGAACTGTAGTGGGACATTTTAACCGCTTGCCGACCGGCGCACGCCGATGTACGTCGGCAGAGCGGCACGGCTGGGCAAATGGGCGTACCTGTACGTCCATTTTGAATTTCCCGCCGTGCCCGTGCGTGCACGCCGGCCGGGAGCTCCGTGAGGCGGGTCCCGCGGACTCGATCGCCGCGGGGATACCCGCGATCGCCTCACGGAGCGGATGAACGGGGAGATGCCGTTGTAAACAGCATCTCCCCGTTCTGCCTAGTGACAAGTGTCACTCGATCTCTGCTCCCTGTCATCGGAGCAGAGATCAGTGACGTCACACACACAGCCCATCCCCCTACAGTTAGTAATCACTCCCTAGGACACACTTAACCCCTCCCCGCCCCCTAGTGGTTAACCCCTTCACTGCCAGTGTCATTTACACAGTAATCGGTGCATTTTTAATCGCACTGATCGCTGTATAAATGACAATGGTCCCAAAAATGTCCGCCATAACGTCGCAGTCACAATAAAAATCGCTGATCGCCGCCATTACTAGTAAAAAAAAAAAATTATTAATAAAAATGCCATAAAACTATCCCCTATTTAGTAAACACTATAACGTTTGCGCAAACCAATTAATAAATGCTTATTGCGATTTTTTTTTTTTTACCAAAAATATGTAGAAGAATACGATCAGCCTAAACTGAAGAAAAAAAATGTTTTTTTTGTATATTTTTGGGGGATATTTATTATAGCAAAATGTAAAAAATAATGCGTTTTTTTCAAAATTGTCGCTCTTATTTTGTTTATAGCGCAAAAAATAAAAATCGCAGAGGCGATCAAATACCACCAAAAGAAAGCTCTATTTGTGGGAAAAAAAGGACGTCAATTTTGTTTGGGAGCCACGTCGCACGACCGCGCAATTGTCAGTTAAATCGACGCAGTGCCGAATCGCAAAAAACGCTCTGGTCAGGAAGGGGGTAAATCCTTCCGGGGCTGAAGTGGTTAATGGCAACTAATCACAGGTAGTGTTATTCACTGTGTCTCCGACTTTGTGGTGTCTCGTAGCAGTGGCACCTATGCCAAAATCAGGAGATAGGGTCTCCTCCAGCCCCTCCCACTTCACATTCCTCACCAGTCAGCTCATCTCTAGTCTCTGCCCCCAACCATGCTGTGAACTGAGTGGACGGCTGCAAAGAGGCTGAGTGGGCGGCCACGGGCTTCAGGAACAGCCCAGCTGGATGGCCACAGGCTCCAGGGAAAGCCCTGCTGGGCAGCCCCAAAAAGAGAGCGGTGTGGGCTTCAGGAACAGCCCAGGATTCAGTGATCCCTAGCAAATCATCATTCGACCCCCAGGTTGAGAACCACTGATATAGAGGGAGCAAAATATGCATAAGAAGAGTTAAATTAGGAGTTTAAACTGATAGGTATCCCTAATTCTGCACTACCCCATAGTGCCCGCAGGTAAAACAACCAGCATCTCTAAGAAAAGGGGGGGGGGGGGGGGATCCCGGTGTAGTATGCCCCGTGTAAACATTTCAGCTGAATAAATCGGTCCTTGGCCGAGATCATAGAAGGAATAAATGATGAGACAAAATCCTCCCAGGCCTCATCCCCCAAAGAAGGAATGTGTACTCTCCATCTGCTCAGCGAACTGGTAGGCTTAACCACTTAAGGACCGAGCCTCTTTTTGAGATTTGGTGTTTACAAGTTAAAAACAGTTTTTTTTGCTAGAAAATTACTTAGAACTCCCAAACATTATATATTTTTTCTAACACCCTAGAGAATAAAATGGCGGTTGTTGCAATACTTTCTGTCACACTGTATTTGCGCAGCAGTCTTACAAGCGCACTTTTTTGGGAAAAAATAAAGTTTTTTGAATTAAAAAATAAGACAACAGTAAAGTTAGCCCAATTTTTTTTTATAGTGTGAAAGATAATGTTACGCCGAGTAAATTGATACCCAACATGTCACGCTTGAAAATTGCGTCTGCTCGTGGGATGGTGACAAACTTTTACTCTTAAAAATCTCCATAGGTGATGTTTAAAACATTCTACAGGTTGCATGTTTTGAGTTACAGAGGAGGTCTAGGGCTAGAATTATTGCTCTTGCTCTACTGATCGCGGCGATACCACACATTTTCATATGCGGGCGCTACTCACGTATGCGTTTGCTTCTGGACGCGAGCTTGGCGTGACAGGGTGCGTTTTTAAAACTTTTTTTTTATCTTATTTATTTTACCTTTTTTATTTTTACACCGTTCTTTTAAGAAAAAAAATTGTGTCACTTTTATTCCTAATACAAAGAATGTAAATATCCCTTGTAAAAAAGCATAACAGGACCTCTTAAATATGAGATCTGGGATCAAAAACACCTCAGATCTCATATTTACACTAAAATGCAATAAAAAAAAAAAAAAAATTGTCATTTGAAAAAAAAAAAAAAATTCCTTTAAGAGCTATGGGCGGAAGTAACGTTTTGACGTCACTTTCGCCCTGCAATGATATGGAGATGGGTGGAGGCCATCTTCCTCTCACTCGCCTACATATCAAGTCAGCAAGGGGGGGGACTGGAGGGAGGGCCTCTCCCGCCACTGATGAAAGTGATCTTGTGGCGAATCTGCTGCAGAGACCACTTTTATCTGAAAGCGGACCGCCCGCTGATGAAGAGGATACCGGAGTTATGGCAGCTAGCTGCTGCCATAACAACGATTCTCCTTTTCAAATTTACGACGTAAAACAACGTTGGGCAGTCCATAAGTGGTTAATGTCATAGGTCACTGTCAGATATAGGTACAGGGAAGAAAGGGGCTTCCCCATCACCCCAGAGACCAGAAGACGCTCTATTTTATCAGATTCAAGAACCACCGAGTTAGGAAACTGAGTCTTAAGGGCGTTCCTCAACTGCCAATTGCGGCTGAGCGTAATATACCCCTGAAGGTGGTACAGAGGGTATAATGCTCAAAGAAGCACGGGTCGCCAGCAGGGAGTGCAGGACTTCAGCAGATGATCAGTTGTAGGCTACTTGAGGATGTAGCTGGAGTGCTGGAGTTAGTCCTTAAAGTGTGGTGACTGGATACGGTGCGTAGGGTATCCGGAGAACTCGATAAAGGCCTGGCTGAGGTTCCAACACTGTTAATCAGCTGAAACAGCTTTAACCTCCCTGACGATATTCCCGAGTGTGGCTCGGGGCGGATTTTCAGTACCAAAAGCGGTAACCCCGAGCCACACTCAGGATCGCCTTGCAGGATCTAGGTACCGCTTACTTACCTTGTCCCCAGGATCCTGTGATGTCCTCCCACTGTGTGCGGCGGCTATATCTCCACTCGATTCATCACAGAGCCGGGCTCCGTTCCCTGCGAGCGTTGCCATGCACGGGGACGGAGAACGGCGCCAAATTCAAAAAGTAAAACACACACTATACATACAGTACACTGTAATCTTACAGATTAAATTACTGTATGAAATAATTACACATCCCCTTTGTCCCTAATGGTTTGTCCAGTGCCCTGCATGCAGTTTTATATTATAAATACTGTTCTTTCTGCCTGGAAACTGGAGATTGTCCATAGCAACCGAAACCATCCCTTTACATCAAAACCGATTTTAGACCAGTTAGAAAACGGTGATAATAAATTAGAATCACTTGCAGAATTGAGCGATAGTGATTTGTGGGGAAATCCGTCATCAAACACTGAAAGTAATGACAGCGACAATTCTGCAAATGAGCAAATTTCAGTGTTTTTGATTTGATTACATTATTGAATAATTTTTATTATTATTATTTGTTATAATTATTTATAGTTATTTATTATATTATTATTTATTATTTCGTGTTTCAAACTTTATCATACTCCGGGATGTCTACTAGACTCTTGTTCAGACAGATTTAAGTGTGTTATTCCTAACAATTACAGGCCTACAATATAAAACGCCAAATTTCCATGCAAAAGAATTGTACCGCTTTGAGCATCAAAAATCTGAAATAATCATACCGCCAGGGAGGTTAAGAGACGTTGGTGTGGCAAACTGGGGTCATTCACGGGTAAACAGGTGGGTTCAAGCAGAAGCAAGTCCGTAGGGTAAGTCGGGGTCATACACAGGTAACAGGTGGTTTCAGGTAGAAGCAAAGCCCTTGAGACAGGCCAACGTCATACACAGGCAAGCAGGCAGGTTTAGGCAGAAGAGTAGTCCTTGGGTTAAGCCGAGGTCCGAGCCAGGAGAAGATCAAAGTAGGTCAAGGAACAATCCGGGTCACAGCAAGATAACAGGAAACAGATGCAGGTTCGGAAAGTCAGGGAGAGCTAAAGACAATCCAGCAAAGATAGAAAATCCTTTTATAGGCCATCAGAGAATTGCATCTGTCACGCTATGCGCGTGCCACCGTACATGCGCAGTCCCGTTCTAATCCAAATGCGCCAAACTGCAAGTCTACCGTGCATGTGCGTGGGAACCCGTCGATGCCTTCTGTTAACAGCCCTGCCATGGACATCATTGTTATTTCCCTGACAATATGTCTGTTGCAACTCCTGAATTGACATTACCCCATCACCCATCATCACATTTTTCAGTGTAAGGATTCCCTTGTTGGCCTACACTGCAGGGTCAGGGAGTTTATATAAATGAGGAAGCAGGGGGTTACCCCAAAGTGACATATGTGGAGAGGCACAGGACGGTTTCTGGCCTGCTAATCTAGAGCACTGCCATCTTAGTTTTAATAGGGCCCGTCACAGAAGGGTGAGCCTTACAACCCTGAAACACTAAATTAGAGTGGAGCCCAAAAGGGCCGCCTCCAGATTTACCACAGGATTTTGCTTAGGTTGGGAGAATCGCCACCGCACAGTGACAAGTACTGCTGGCCAGTAATAGAGCAGGAAATTGGGAAGTGCCAGCCCACCGCTAGATAACGGCAGGTAGAGAATCCGCTTTGCCACTCTTGGGGGTCATCCATCCCAAATAAACGACTCTCTCGAGGTGCCGAAAGAAGGTCTATAAGCTTCAAAGGATAAAACATTTGTCACAGCGTCTATAAGTTTCAAAGGGTTTTTTGAAATCTCATAACAGGGCCATAAGAACAGAAGTCTGGGAAGCCTTAGCGATTTCTGTAAATATTTTATTCTATCTTTTCATGTGACAACACTGAAGAAATTACACTTTGCTACAATGTAAAGTAGTGAGTGTACAGCTTGTATAACAGTGTAAATTTGCTGTCCCCTCAAAATAACTCAATACACAGCCATTAATGTCTAAACCGTTGGCAACAAAAGTGAGTACACCCCTAAGTGAAAATGTCCAAATTGGGCCCAATTAACCATTTTCCCTCCCCGGTGTCATGTGACTTGTTAGTGTTACAAGGTCTCAGGTGTGAATGGGGAGCAGGTGTGTTAAATTTGGTGTTATCGCTCTCACTCTCTCATACTGGTTACTGGAAGTTCGACATGGCACCTCATGGCAAAGAACTCTCTGAGAATCTAAAAAAAAGAATTGTTGCTCTACATAAAGATGGCCTAGGCTATAAGAAGATTGCCAAGACCCTGAAACTGAGCTGCAGCATGATGGCCAAGACCATACAGCGGTATAACAGGACAGGTTCCACTCAGAACAGGCCTCACCATGGTCCACCAAAGAAGTTGAGTGCACATGCTCAGCATCATATGCAGAGGTTGTCTTTGGGAAATAGACATATGAGTGCTGCCAGCATTGCTGCAGAGGTTGAAGGAGTGGGGGGTCAGCCTGTCAGTGCTCAGACCATACGCCGCACACTGCATCAAATTGGTCTACATGGCTGTCGTCCCAGAAGGAAGCCTCTTCTAAAGATGATGCACAAGAGAGCCCGCAAACAGTTTGCTGAAGACAAGTAGACTAAGGACATGATTTACTGGAACCGTGTCCTGTGGTCTGATGAGACCAAGATAAACTTATTTGGTTCAGATGATGCCAAGCGTGTGTGGCGGCAGCCAGGTGAGGAGTACAAAGACAAGTGTGTCTTGTCTACAGTCAAGCATGGTGGTGGGAGCGTCATGGTCTGTGGTTGCATGAGTGCTGCCGGCACTGAGGAGCTACAGTTTATTGAGAGAACCATGAATGCCAACATGTACTGTGACATACTGAAGCAGTGCATGATCCCCTCCCTTCAGAGACTGGGCTGCAGGGCAGTATTCCAACATGATAACGACCCCAAACACACCTCCAAGACCACCACTGCCTTGCTAAAGAAGCTGAGGGTAAGGGTGTATTGGCCAAGCATGTCTCCAGACCTAAACCCTATTGAGCATGGGGCATCCTCAAACAGAAGGTGGAGGAGGGCAACGCCTCTAACATCCACCAGCTCTGTGATGTCATCATGGAGGAGTGGAAGAGGACTCCAGTGGCAACCTGTGAAGCTCTGGTGACCTCCATGCCCAAGTGGGTTAAGGCAGTGCTGGAAAATAATGGTGGCCACGCAAAATGATAACACTTCGGGCCCAATTTGGACATTTTCACTTAGGGGTGTACTGACTTGTTGCCAACGGTTTAGACATTAATGGCTGTGTGTTGAGTTATTTGAGGGGACAGCAAATTTACACTGTTATACAAGCTGTACACTCATTACTTTACATTGTAGCAAAGTGTCATTTCTTCAGTGTTGTCACATGAAAAGATAGAAGAAAATATTTACAAAAATGTGAGGTGTGTACTCACTTTTGTGAGATACTGTAGATAGATAGATCAATCACCACTGGTCACTAATGATAGGGGGACGTTTCATCACTGCCCTCCAACATAAGGGGGCACTTACTGACCAGGAGAGGACTGGACTGGGGACAGAGGGACATTTGCCCCCCGGGTCTGTATTATTACAATATGGAGTGGAGATCCTTCACCATTCAGACATTGATCAGAGAAGGACCTGCAGTCATTGACACATGGTGACCATGATATGTTTTTGGGTTAGATGGATTTGTAATGGAGATACACCAGATTTATTCTCCGTGTCTCTAACCCCGCCCCCCCCAATGTACTTGGACTCTTCTCCTATCCATATATCACTGGTACAGAATCAGTGTGTGGGGCGTCTTTCCCGTTTTTGCTCCACAGGAGCTGTGAGATAGAAAGAAAAAGAAGAAATCATTGTGATAGGATAATAACTACATGAGGACAATAGTGATGGAGGATCTGCTTGGGTTCCATTTGAAGGGCAGGTTCACCAAACACCTTGAAAAATCCACAAATTGTGATCTTTAATGGGAACCCCACTGAAGTCAATGGGAGGAGAATCTTCAAAATCAACTTACCAAGGCTAATTGGTAAGAGATTGTCAGACTAAGGACATGGCGGGGCTCGGCACTGCCAGGGGGGGGGGCATGTACCAAATAGATCATGAAAAATACAGTTCAGTGAGCAGAGCTCTTTTAGTAATGCTAAAGGACAACATTAAAAATTCAGAATTCCTTTAAACACCATGCCTGGGGGTGCCCTGATCCTGCCGGTGAAGAGGATCATCTGCACGATGTATACAACCAGCTACAAGAACACCGACATTTACACGGAAAAAATTGAGCACCCCCTCCTAAACCATACCAGCTCACATGCCCTCAATATGTGGGTGCCCTCAATATGTGGGTGTGCTTTGTCCCAGGATCCCAGAAGGGATCCTAGGACAAAGCACCTTGTACCATGCTGATGAAGGACAAGGCACAGTACCCCCCATGTTGAGGACATGTGGCCTGTTATGGAATGGTTTAGGAAGTCTCCCTTTCTTAGCTAACTTGGCTGCATGCTCAGATAAGTGCTGGTCGAGATTTTTGGGGAGACCACACTTCATTCTACTTGTCAATCTTCCACTCACACCGCTTACTGGTGCCCCAATTCAGGACTCCCCCCACTACCAGGGAAGGCCTGGAATGTTTTCCAGACCTTCCAAGCACGGTATCCTGAGGTTGATGGTTACAGCGTTCAATATTTACTAGCGTTCACTGCCTTTTGCCACTCTCAGATTAAGCTGGCCCATGGCACGATTAGGACATATTTAGCAGGTTTTCAGCACTTTTTGTCCCTACGGGATCCCAGCAGGTCATGCATTTTTTCAGCACACCCCATTAAAGCTATCCTCAAAGGGATTCAGAAGAGTAATCCTGCTGTAGCTAGCAGGCTGCCCATCACGGGGCAGATATTCCGAGGCATGTCGGATTCACTTGCCAGGCCTCCCTTTGGGTTGCTGCCTAGCTTAGTGCTTAAGGCAGCTATGTATCTGGCATTTTATAGTTTCTTGAGGCCTGGGGAGTTTACCTCTTCTGGGCTAGGATCCCATATTCTGTTGGCCAATCAGTTAGTCAGGTTCCCCGACTACTTTCAGTTGCGTTTGCATACTTGCAAGATGCAGCAGCTGGGAGTCGGCAAAGTCATTAGGTTCTTTAAGACCAACAATGCATGGTGCCCGGTTTTGGTCTTAGACCAGTTTGTAAGGGCAACAGCGGACAGGCCCAGGGACAGTCCATTATTGCCTTTCCCTAGTGCTCCCCTCTCTGCAGCTCATTTTGTGCATCATTGCAGCACCCTTCTGGCCAGTTTGGGTTTGGACCCCAAGGCGTATTCGGGCCATTTGTTCAGAATTGGGGCAGCTTCTGCAGCCTCCTGCCAAGGGGACCCGGTTCATGTGATAAAAAAGTTAGGTAGATGGAAGTCATACTGCTTCTCTACATATATCCCAGATCCACTGGTTGAGATGCCACAGGCGTTTGTTGTTTTGACTGATTGAATGTTACATTTCAGTTTGTAATACTTTTTTTGATAGCTTCATCCTACTGTCTTTATTTTTGCCCCCTTTTAGGCATACTGACCACATGACCATGGCACCCCACCGGTCTATTTTCTGTAGCTTCTTCCTTTTCCTAAAACAATCCATAAGGAGACTCTGAGTACAAATGTAAGGCTGAACGCAGGTCAGCCTGTGTTTGTGGGAGGAGTCAGGCTGCATAAAGCCTCCCCTCCGTTCCTCCTTCCCTGACCACGGTGGCTCACGTATCCCACCCACCCATTCCCCTTCTTGCTTTTACTTTCCTTTTTAATGATACTTGGGTATGCCCCCTTTTAGGCATACTGTCCACGTGACCACGGCACACCCCAGGTCTATTTTCTGTAGCTTCTTCCTTTTCCTAAAATAATCCAAAAGCAGGCTCAGAGTACAAAAAGATGCTTCTCGCATACTGCATAGGCATACTAACAATTACACCCAAAAACACATTCTGCTACTCATCTTGAGTGTGGGCCACTACATGTATGAGACATTTTTCCTGTCTAGATGCATAGATGGGCCCAAAACCTGATGAGCACCTTCAAGCTTTCAAGAGGCATAATCAATGCATCTGATTTTCTCATTATCTATCACATTTCTTGAGGCCCGGAGCCTTGCAGTGCAAGGACAGGAGAAACACCCACAAAAGGACCACATTTTGCAAATTAAACCCTCCAATGTATTTAATTAGAGGTATGGTGAGTCTTTTGAAGATCATATTTTTTGCCACAGGTTTTTGGAAAACTAAGACAGAAAATAAAAATGTATATATTTTTTATACATACTTAGAATTACCAAAATACTCTCTTCTATTCCTCCTGAGTATGGGTATGGGTATGTGTGAGACCTTTTTGCAGTCTAGCTGCATTGAGGCGTCCAAAATCCAAGGAGTACCCTTATGCTATCAAGGGGCATAAATTACATTACATTATATTAATTTCTTTACCACCTATCACATGTTTGGAGTCCCTGGAGAAACAGAACAGGGGAAACACCCAACCCATCCTGGCTTACATTGGTCTGGTGAAACTGGGACTGGTGTGGCAGCAATTAGGAACATTGTTTGTTGCTGGCTTACACTAATCTGGTCACACTGGGACAGGTGTGGCAGCAGTCAGGGGCACTGTTGATGGCTTACACTTGTCTGGTGACTCTGTACGGATGTGGTGACAATCTGCAAAGCTGTTGCTGGTTGCACTGGTCTGGTGTCACTGGGACTGATGTTGCCACAATTAGGAACACTGTTGCTGGCCTACACTGGGACTGGTTTTGCGGCAACCAGGAACATGTTGCTGCCTGCATTGGTCTGGGATATTGGGACTGTTGTGGCAGCAATCAGGAACACTGTGTGAGGACTGGGCTCTCAGCCCTCCCTTCTCAGTGCTCAGGTTGCTCAGCAAATTGCCAGTACTCATAGTTCAACAGTGGCTCACCTGGTGATCGTTTCCAGCTTGTCAGTCCAGCCTACAGCCAGCCCTTTCTGGCTATTTAAACTGCCTCATTCATTCCTCCCGTGCCTTCGCCTTGGTCAAACATATCTAGAGACTCTCTGCTGTGTTCCTGTTGAAGACTAGGTGGGAAGATGCAAGCATTCTGAGAGCTGTGGCTGTTATACACCCTGATGTTCGTTATCCTGTATTTACCTGTAAGTTCACTACAAGATATAGCTATTTTATACTTGATGGGCTTCACTATTTGCTGCCTTATTCTTTAATTGGGTGTTGCTGACCTATTGATCGGATGACCACATTCACTACGCAATTGGTGTTCATGATCTTGGTGGCTTCATGTGAGCTGTGCCTGAAGCAAGTTGAATTCCATTACTGGAACATCATATATCCACTATCAGTGTTTGCAGAGCGAACCTGTGATCCTTTGGTATTGATTAACACATGTCCATCTAATATTACTTTCTGGTAAGCAGATTGGATATACACTGGGTGTGGTGTGCTTTTCAATACACACTGAAGCTGGTGAAGGGTTCCTTTTCATCTTTCCCTTCTTGAAAAGACTGAGCAGTGCTGCATGTGGACTTTTATTTTCTGTTGAAGACTTGCCTGGCTGACGTCCCTTCTGGCTCGTGATCCTGTCTGCTGCCTCCGACTATGCTGATCTCTGGCTTCCTGATTCACTGGCTTATTCTGACTATCCGCTTTGGCTACCATACCATGGCTATGTTTTGACTAAATTTACTGATTTGTACTATTTTTACCATTATATTAAAAGGAGTGATTTTTACTGCATTTTCTGTCTCCGTCTGATTCATGGTTCTGACACACTGATTTTAATTTACACTGGACTAATGACACTGGGACTTGTGTGATGGTGATCAGGAACACTGTTGCTGTCTTACACTGGTAAGTTGATATTGACCCTGGTGTGGTGGCAATCAGAAACACCATTTCTGTCTGCACTGGTCTGGTGTGGAGGTGATCAGGGACACTGTGGCTTCTTGTACTGGTATGGTGGTGACCAGGAACACTGACTGGCTGCATTGGTAAGGTGACACAATACTGGTGTGGTAGTGATCAGGGATACTGGCCGGCTGCACTGCTATACTAACACTGTACTGGGGTGGCTAGTGATCGAGGACACTGGTTGGGTTCACTTATATGGTAAACTCTACTGGGGTGTCTAGTAATTAGAGACACTGTTTGGCTGCTTTGTTGACAGTATACTTATTTTCTCCAACATGTGAAAAAAAAAAACAATTGCAGATTACTATGAAAACACTGTTTCCTCCCAAAATCAATCATAGTGAGAGGAAACGTGGAAAGTGCTGGCTGGAAATATGCAGCTCTTGTTTACATGTGTGATTTCCGTGCTTGGTCACAGCAATCACATGGTACAGTACCAATTCCACTGGCCCTGTACCCAGCTCTGTGATCTGCTGTATCCAATGAACAAACTACTGCTAAGATCCCCTGACCCCACTCTGTGGGTCTCCTGGCATTTCTCTGTGAAACTGAGACCAAAAACAGATTTTAGTGATCAACTCTACAAGACTCATGAGAGGAAACAGTGCTGGCTGGAAATATGCAGCTCTTGGTTACATGTGTGATTTCCATGCTTGGTCTCAGCAAGTACATGGTACAGTACCAATTCCACTGGCCCTGTACCCAGCTCTGTGATCTGCTGTATCCAATGAACAAACTACTCTGTGGGTCTCGTGGCATTTCTCTGTGAAACTGAGACAAAAACTGATTTTAGTGAACTCTACAAGACTCCTGAAGAAATTAATGAAAGGTCAATGAAACCTGTTGAGTCTTTTCTTATTACATATTCCGCCACAATATGTAATAATATAAAATTGCAAAATCTGCAGTTGATTGCAGTGGAGATAATAATATACAGATGTAGCGATATAAGCTGGGAAATGTTATTGGGTAGATTTTTAAGGATATGTCTGGTGAGCTTGGCTGTTTTAAATTGTGTACAATAAAGTTATGTTTATATTGAATTATACAGTATAGGAGTGTTAAATGGTACCACTTAAAAATAACAGGTAAGCAAAGTGTGGTACTTGGTTGACAATGATAAATGGACCAGGGTACTAACCCTTCCCTGCTCTTCCTAAAGCAAAAAAAGACGTGTTATATTCTAAGAAAAGAGTTAGAAACATGTTGGATGATCTACTTTAGTTGCCAAAAAAGAAATGTGACCTGGCCACTACTGCAATGACAAAACTCCATCCCTTATATACATATAAAAAATATTTTAAAAAAAGACTTTAAATGAGGGATGTCACTGCAGACAGATATTGCATAGAGTATACGTGTAAATACAGGTACATTTGAATATTCCATAATATGGGGATACACAATGCGTTTGTAGTTAGTAATAAACCATATGCAAAAGAGCTGCCATATATAAAAATACACATACATAACATAATACTGAATAAAATCTCGGTACATAGATAATATATATTATATATGGGCCAATAAATTGGGTAGATATTGGGCCTACCTTGTCAGAGCACTCTAAAAAAACTCACGTTTCATGGCTCTTTACCATTCGTCAGGAGTTAGGTGCAAGGATATATTTTGTATAAATACAAAATATTTGGGTTAATGAATGCTGCTGCAGAATGCTTCTAGATTCCGATAAGCCCCCCGCCTGCAGACTCCCACAACCACCGGGCAAGGGTTGTGGGGAAGAGGCCCTTGTCCCCATCAACATGGGGACAAGGTGTTTTGGGGGGGACCCCAAAACACTCTCCCCATGTTGAAGGCACGTGGCCAAGTACGGTTCAGGAGGCCGTTTTTTTCAATGATTTTTATCTATATTGCTGGGATCCGACAATACATTACAGCCGTGAGCAGTTTTAAATGACATTTTATCCTTTACAAATGTAATTTTGCTGCTCTTATTCATAAAACTATGTAAGGCTGCTATGTAAGCAGCCTAACATAGTGTGGGGCGTGGACTCAGCCCCCTGAGCCATGATTGGCCAAAGGCACCCTGCCTTTAGCCAATCATGGCTCTCACAGTAGAGCGCGCTGTGATTGGCCAAAGCATGCAGGTAAGGTGCATGCTTTGGCCAATCAGCAGCTGTCAATGCACTGTGCACTGACGGTCTCACCGTTCATTATGGGGCGCTCCGCGGGCGCTCAAATTTCCCACAAACGCCCCATAATGTTCTAAATTCGACAAACGGGCGAACACCCGATGTTCGAGTCGAACATACGTTCGACTCGAACATCGGGCTCATCCCTATTATTCGCCCAGTGCACTTGTCTGAATACGCCCGGCCTCTGAATGTTTAGGTTGCAGTAAGAAGTTTGATCTGCATGGACTTGTCTTGGACATCACCAATCAAACAAAAGATGAGATTATCTGGGGACCAAACATATATCATAAGGCCGATGAATAGTGCTGTTACTGTCTGGCAGAGGAGAGATGTCAATATCTGAGGGATCCTCATCAGATTTTAGGTGAAAGTTTTGCAGGATAGTGGTAATAAATAGGAAGAGTTCCATTCTTGCCATTCCTTCTCCAAGGCACATTCTCTTCCCTGTGGGCAGAGGAAACACAAGGCAATCATGATATTGACTGATATGAGAAACAAGATCCCTAACACCTATTTATCCACTCCTACTGTTTACCTGTAGAAAATGGTATGAAAGCCTCCTTCTTCCGAAATCCACCCTTCTCATCTAGGAAATTATTTGGGTTGAATTTGTGAGGGTTCTGAAAGTGTTTTGGATCCTTCAGGACAGAAGTCAGAAGTGGAAAAATGGTGGTGCCCTTCAAGAAGATAAAAGATTACGAAAATATTCTAGATAATAATAATAATAATAATTATACTATTAATAATAATAAATAATAATATAATAAAAAAAAATATAAAAGTTTTCAGGTGACTTAAATAAAACTAAGACCTCCCATAAAAATAAAAGAAAATACCGTATATACTCGAGTATAAGTCAGTTTTTCAGCACATTTTTTTGTGCTGAAAGTGCCCCCCTCGACTTATACTCGAGTCAAGCACTTTTCTGCAGCAAAAAATTTCATTTTCCGAACTGAATTTGGGGCCCCGTATCTCAGGGCCACTTTGTGCTAGGAACCCCAAATTTGGTGTGCAAACCCAGTGGACCACAACATATCAAAAGCTGGGGTTCCTAGCACTAAGTGGCCCTGAGATACGGAGCCCCAAAATCGGTTTGGAAAATGTCATTCTCTGCTGCAGAAAAGTGCTTGACATTTTCTGAACCGATTTTTGGGGCCCTGTATCTCGGGGACACTTGGTGCTAGAAACCCCAGCTTTGGATATGTTATGGTGCTAGTTCCACTGAGTTTGCACACCAAATTTGGGGTTCCTAGCACTAAGTGGCCCCGAGATACGGGGCCTCACAATCGGTCAACTGTGTCCATCTGCAGCAATGTCATTTCGGGGCCATTTGGGTTCAGAGACCCCAAATTTTGACTGCAGCTAGGGGGCATCTAGGAACCCTTAACTACCAAGTTTGAAGTTCGGGGGACCTATGGCTGCAAATGGGCACAGTGAGGCATGCAAATGGGCACAGTGAGGCTGCAAATGGGCATTGTTGACCCTCTTTTTCACTTACAGTAGCTGTGCATTTCTCACTCTCGTCTTATACTCGGGTCACTAAGTTTTTCCCATTTTTTTGTGGTAAATTAGGGCCTCGACTTATACTCGGAACGACTTATACTCGAGTATATACGGTATGTATTTTAGCTGAACACCAGTATTTAAAAAGAAATACAGTGCCTTGAAAAAATATTCATACCACTTGAAATTTTCCACATTTTTTCCTTGTCAAAAGAAGTTTATTGAGTATACAATGTTATAAAGATACATAAAGTAAGTATACAAGGATCTATAAAGTAAGCTCATTGTTTTACAGTAGGGTTTATATAGGTAAATATCATGAAATTTCAAATATTAAACATTGGGTTCACGTAAACCTAAATAAAGATATATATCATTTCCTTAGTTACTTTTGTAGGTATTTAAATGATTTATACCTACTATACATATTGTTTACAAGTAGAGTGTATATAGGTCAAATAAATTCTGATAATGAGCTTTAATCGTAAGGTGGAGAAAAGGAAAGAGAAAGAAGAAAAAGGGTTGAAAGGTAGAGGTATGGTCCACAAGGTTGTCCCGCTCGTCAGGTTATTATTCTTTTTAGTTCTCTTTGAAGCCTTAGAATGGGTGTCTCTGTAAGTCATTTAATCTGTTACCATGGCAACAGGACAGAGTCATTGAAGTTTGACAGGAACTGTTGTTTTATCCAAGGATGCCAAAGTTTTTCAAATTTTGGAATTTGATTTTGATCGATGGCTACCATCTTAGCATGGGACATTGTATTATTCATTCTGTGAATTGTTTCTGCTAGTACCAATGTAGGAGATTTCCATGCCTTGGCCACTGTTTGTTTTGCAGCCGTTATTAGTTGGATCATAAGTTTGAATTGAGAGAGTGTTAACCATTCCGGTTTTAGATTAAGTAAAGTTAAATATGGATCTGGTTGTATTATTTTTTTAAATATTTTAGATGCAATCACGAAGACTTCCTTCCAGAAGGTTTGGATTACTGGGCACGTCCACCATATGTGTAAATATGTGCCTATTTCTGGGCATCCTCGAAAACAAAGAGCTGAGGTATTAGGTGAATATTTTGCCACTCTAGCGGGTACAAGGTACCAGCGAGTTAGGACTTTATAATTTGTCTCCAGTGCTAAGATGTTGGGTGAAGATGACTTAGATGTGAGCCATATGTTAGACCAGTCCGTGTCTTCTAAAGTTCGTCCCAGGTCCTCCTCCCACCTCTGAACGTAAGAGGGTCTATTAAGATTTGCTACTCCATATAATTGATTATAAAGTGATGAAATTGTACCTTTAGCAAATGGATCTTTTGTACAGATTGATTCAAAAATGGATAATTGGGATAATGGTGTATCCCCCTTTAGGAATGGTGTATAGAAATTTTTGATTTGGAGATATCTAAATATCTCAGAGTTTGGTAGATCATATTTTTCTCTAAGCGATGGGAATGAAACGAATGATTTAGATGCTATGAAGTCATTTAGTGTCTGAATGCCTGATGTTGTCCAAGCTTTAAAAGAATTTGGGTAGATCCATGCTGGATAAAAGGCCGGATTTCTGATAAAAGAAAGGAGAGGATTGTGTGGAGATTGTAACTAATATTTGGTTTTTAGTTTATCCCAGAGAGATAAGAAGTGTTTAGTTATGGGATTATGAATTTTAAAGCGCTCTTTAGGATCAAGCCATAATAAATTTGATATTAATAGAGGGTCATTTTCTGAAGCCTCTATAAGTACCCATAATGGGATTTTCTGTTTTGCATGGTATTTGGACAGACTGGCCAAATGTGCTGCTCTGTAGTAGTTAGTAAAATTAGGGTATCCCAGGCCTCCTTTATTTTTGGGAAGATGTAGTGTGTGTATAGGTATACGTGGTTTAGAAGAGCCCCATATAAACGAAGTTGCTCTTTTTTGTACTATTCTCAAAAAATAGGAAGGAATTGGAATAGGGAGGACTCTGAATAGATAAAGCAATTTGGGTAGAATAGTCATTTTGATTGCATTAATCTTCCCTATCCAGGATAAAGGAAGTTGCGACCATTGTTTTATTAGATTTGTGATCTGTCTTAATACAGGAGGATAATTGGTTGAGAATAAGTCAGAATGAGATGCTGTTAAATGAATTCCAAGATATGGGATTGATTTTTCTGCCCATGTGAATGGGAGTGCAGCCCTAACCGGGATCAATTCCATGTTTGTGAGTGAAATATTAAGCACTAGGCATTTCTTAGGATTAATCATAAGGCCGGATAGGGCTGCAAATACATCAAGAGCTGGTATTAAGTTAGGACCAGAGACCTGTGGTGATGATAGAAAAAGTAATATATCGTCTGCAAATATACATAATTTGTGTGTAATACCTCCTACTTCAATGCCAGTTATAGTTTGGTTTGTTCTGATGTATTGGGCCATGGGTTCGAGTATAAGGGCAAATAATAAGGGAGATAATGGGCAACCCTGTCGGGTACCTCTTTCGATATTAAAGGCTTCAGATTTGTATCCAGCATATTTTATATAGGCTTTGGGTTTATTATATAATGCTTTGATCCATGTTAAAAAGTGGGGTCCAAAACCCCATTTTTGTAATGAATATTGCATATATTGCCAGGATACTGTGTCAAATGCCCTCTTAATATCGAGAGATAGAAAACATAAAGGGATTTTCCGTTTTTTAGCAATATGTGCCAATAACACTGCCCTGCGTATATTATCGCCTGCCTGTCTATTTGGCATGAAGCCTACTTGATCTCTATGTATTAATTTTCCTATAATGCTATTGAGGCGTTTTGCTATTATTTTTGCTAAGTTTTAGTGTTTCTTGCCGAAAAGAATGTCCATCTAGAAGTTTGTTATAAGTTTCAGTGAGAATGGGAGAGAGTATTTCTGAGAATGTTTTATAGTATAAAGCCGAGTAGCCGTCTGGGCCTGGTCTTTTGTTAAGTTTTAGGTCTTTTATGGCGTTAGCAACTTCATCTATAATTATAGGCTCATCCAAACTGCTTTTTTGATTCTGAGATAACTCAGGTAAGGTTATTTTTGAGAAGAAGGATTCAGCCTCTGTAGGATTAAATTCATTGTTTGTCTTGTATAAAGTTGCGAGATGTGAGTGAAATTTATGGACTATTTTAACTGGATTACAAGTGTAAACATTTTTTGATAATTTCAAACGTATTGGTTTGAAAGATTTGTTAGTTGAATTTAATGCCCGAGCCAAATATGTACCTGGTTTGTTTGTATTCATGTAGAAATTGTGTTTGGAGCGTTTGAAGGATTTATCAACTGACTCAGTGAGAAATAGATCGTATTCCAATCTAGATTTTTCCAGATGAGATTTTGTACTCTGAGATGGATTATCTTGAAATGATATGTAGGCTGCATTAAAATTGAGTTCTAGTTTTTTTGCTAGATTTTTGCGTTCCCGTTTAAATAGTGCCATTTGTCTTTGTATTGTACCACGCAAGACAGGCTTATGAGCTTCCCACAGTGTTATTGGGGAGATGTCTGTTGTATTATTAATTGATATGTATTCCTTTAAAGCTTGTTCAATGGCCATCTGATGTAGTGGGTGTTTGAGCATTATGTCCGGTAAGTACCATGTTGGGTCATGCGCTTTTGGTATGGCTGAGGCTATAGTAGTGTATACTGCATTATGGTCAGACCACGGAATCGGAATTATATCTGATGCAATAATTTCTGGTATCATTCCTATTGTTAGAAAAATATGATCTATTCTGGTGAAGGTTTGATGAGGGTGCGAGAAATAAGTGAATTTCTTTTTCATTGAGTTACTTTCTCTCCACGAATCTACCAGATTGTATTTGGAAAGAAGTTGAGAAAAGGGTAATCTAGAGGTTATTTTGGATGGTGTAAATTTCCACATTTTTTCATGTTACAACCAAAAACGTAAATGTATTTTATTGGGATTTTATGTGATAGACCAACAAAAAGTGGCACATAATTGTGAAGTGGAAGGAAAATGATAAATGTTTTTCAAATTTTTTTTAACAAATAAATATTTGAAAGCATGCATTTGTTTTCATCCCCATGTCAATAATTTGTAGAACCAACTTTCGCTGCAATTACAGCTCCAAGTCTTTTTTGGGGATGTTCCTACCAGCTTTGCACATCTAGAGAGTGACATTTTTGCCCATTCTTCTTTGCAAAATTGCTCAAGCTCTGTCAGATTGGATGGGGAGCATCTGTGAACAGCAATTTTCAAATCTTACCACAGATTCTCAATTGGTTTTAGGTCTGGATTTTGCCTGGGCCATTCTAACACATGAATATGGTGGACGGCCATGTCTTGGTAGGTTTGCAGTTGTGCCATAATCTTTCCATTTTCACATGATGGAATGAACAGTGCTTCGTGAGATGTTCAAAGCTTGGATATTTTTTTATAACCTAACCCTCCTTTAAACTTCTCTACAACTTTATCCCTGACCTGTCTGGTGTGGTCTTCTAACAAAGTGCTGAGGGCTTCACAGAACAGCTGTATTTATACTGAGATACAATTACACACTAGACATGTGCACACTGAAATATTTTGTTTCGGAATTTCGTTTTCGTCTGAAAAATAAATTTATTTCATTACTCCTGAAATTCGTTTTTATTTATTTCGTTTTTCAATAAAAATTGCAATCATCCGAAAATCCAAATTAAGGTCGAATCTGTCATTGAAGACTTATGGTGTCTGTCGAATGTTCTAAGAAGATTCGACGGAACAGCTAAACTGTACGACGCTGTATAGTTTACCTGCTCCGTCGAATCTTCTTAGAGCTTTCAACAGACACCATAAGCCAAAGTATGTGTGTACTTAGTTCTAGCTATTTTACTGCTCCTTCTCTTTGGTTACAATCAGCCAATAACATTCATCATCATCATTATTTTTATTTATCTTTTCTCCCCTACGTCGAATCTTTTCTCCCCTACGTCAAATCTTTTCCCTCTATGTCGAATCTTTTCTCTCTATGTAGAATAATCTTGGACTAATAGAGTTAAGCTTAGGTACATTCGACCACAGGTTTGATGGACACAGATTGTTATTGTCATCATCATGTCAAATCTCCTATCTAAATCGAACTGTTGTAGCAATGAAAACGAAAATAAAGCATTTGTTTATGTCGGATCTTTCATTTTTCGGATTCTGCATTTTCGTTATCGTTTATTAAAACGATAACGAAAATACCTAAAATTCAGACGAAAATGCATTCAGACAAAAACGAATGTCATCATGCCCCAGTGAACCCCATCATGGTTTTTACATACTGCTGGTTCATCTGCAGGTTCTTCCTGGTGTGCTCCCTGGTATACTTCCTGGATCATGGTATCTGACATCACATCTACCTAGAAAGGTCTGCTGTAACACCACTGACCACCTGGTATGCTGCCATCTACAGGAGACTTGACAGATGTACTTGCATAATCGTATTACATGTAAGTGCAATATATAATATTCATTATTATTATGTTTGCAAGCTACCACAGTGCAGATCCCAGATCTTTGACTATCATAAAATTCAAACCCCACAAGGTTACACACAGTGCAGCTTGAAATACAAAGATATAACTTTTTTTAACCTTGGGGATGGTGTAACCTCGGAACACGATAGTCTTAGCAGTTGCATGTGGTACACTCATGGGCAAGACATCTGTAATCCTTTGTGTTTCATGGATCACAGCATCTGTATATGGCATCTTGCTTCGATCCTCCACGTATGGACAGCGGTTGTGGCCAATCACATGGTCAATTTCTTCTTGCACTTTAGCTGAGTAAAAAGGATTCATTGTTTATTGAAAGCTTTTTTTAAAACTTTTTGCTCACCAAAAACATGCAGCAATAGGTGTGACTACCTTTGACTTCAAACCAGCATCATTTCTTACACTTGCACACTTTGTAGACTTGCACAAAGTCAGGGATTTTCTAGGATTAGGCCGGGTACACACTGGTGCGACACGACACTCGTCCTACTTTGGATCCGAATTTGACCTGCGACTTGAAGTCAGAAACGCATTCGACTTCAATGAACAGGGTTCCGACTTTACCAGGCACTGTCTGGTATGAATCTTAAGGGGGAACCCACGCCAAATTTTAAATAAAAAACCGACATGGGTTCCCCCTCTAAGAGCATACCAGGCCCTTCGGTCTGGTATGGATTTTAAGGGGAACCCCCTACGCCGAAAAAACGGCAAGGGGGTCCCCCCCAAAGTCATTACCAGACCCTTATCCGAGCACGCAGCCTGGCCGGTCAGGAAAGGGGGTGGGGACGAGCGAGCGCCCCCCCCTCCTGAACCATACCAGGCCGCATGCCCTCAACATGGGGGGGTGGGTGCTTTGGGGCAGGGGGGTGCCCATGTTGATGAGGACAAGGGCCTTTTCCCGACAAGACTGGCTGTCCTCCCCACCCTATGTGAATAAGTATGGAGTACATTGTACCGGGGCATGATGGGGCGCTGACGTCATAAGGGGCGGGGTTACAGGGTGACATCACCCGGTGCCCACACCCCATGCCTATCTAAGTCGTTGCGGACCGCGCATACAGCATTACAGAGGGAGAGAGCATCGTGTCAACATCGGAAGAAGAGATGAGGGAAGAAGACGACAGAGAAGACCGGGCCACCGCTAGCAACAGAGCGGGCAAAAGAGCAGAAGATAGCGGAGGAGCCTGGAAGAAGATACCAGAGAGCAGGAGAAGAGGCCGGAGAGAGCGGAGAAGTTGGAAGAGACCCCCGGAGCTGCCTAATAAATTACTTTAAAAACCTGTCCAATGTGTTTTTTTTATTGATACTTTTTTCCCCCAGGTGACTGGGTAGGGGTATGATGTACCCCATACTCATTCACATAGGGTGGGGGGCCGGGATCTGAGGGTCCCCTTATTAAAGGGGGCTCCCGGATTCCGATAAGCCCCCCGCCCGCAGACCCCGACAAACAACGGCCAGGGTTGTCGGGAAGAGGCCCTTGTCCTCATCAACATGGGGACAAGGTGCTTTGGGTTGGGGGGGTCGCAGGGTGCCCCCCCTGCCCCAAAGCACCCACCCCCCATGTTGAGGGCATGCAACCTGGTACGGTTCAGGAGGGGGGGCGCTCACTCGTCCCCACCCCCTTTCCTGACCAGCAGGGCTGCGTGCTCAGATAAGGGTCTGGTATGGATTTTGGGGGACCCCCACGCCATTTTTCGGCGTAGGGGGTTCCCCTTAAAATCCATACCAGACCCAAGGGCCTGGTATGCTCTTGGAGGGGGAACCCATGCCGGTTTTTCATTTAAAATTCTGCGTGGAATTCCCCCTCAAGATCATCAGAGCACAAGTTGCATGCCAAAGTCGGATCAGGCAAGACGGCGTTCCAGCTTTGATCCAACTTCAATGATATTCAATGGGCTGAAGTGGGATCAAAGTCGGACCAAAGTAGTGCAGGGAGCATTTTCAAAGTCGGGCCAACATGTGTCAGACCAATTAAGACGGCTCCCATAGGGAAACATTGAGCTCCCAATGTCGGAGCGTTTGTCGCACCAGTGTGAACCCGGCCTTAGAGTAACGTGTATAATTAACAGTTATACCAAGCAGGTGTTAATTATCATCAATTTCATAAGGTGGCTGAATCATTCATTAACTGAAGCAGAAACAGCTGTGTAGGAGGTTTAAGACTGGATGAAAAACAGCCAAACTGCTACTAAGGTAAGGTTATGGAAGACAATTTCATGTGACAGATCATATACCATGGCAAGACTGAGCACAGCAACAAGACACATGGTAGTTTTACTGCATCAACAAGGTCTCTACCAGGCAAATATTTTAAAGCATAAGAGAAAACAAGGCGCCTAGGCCTAGTGCATTATCCTTGATACATGTTTTTATCAGGTAAAAAGAAGGTGAATGTACTCACAAACCAGTACTTGTGCCATGGTTAAAACATAAAAAACATCCGCTCATGTCCGTGTGGGAAGATCCACTATACTTTTAGACACATCGGCTAACGCGTTTCGAGGTAACCCTCTTCCTCAGAGCCTCGTCTAGATGTACAGGTATGGAACTTAGCAGGATCCTGATCTGCAGTAGTCTTGTCCAGTGCTGCTTTCCCTGGGATCCTCTGTATGTTCCTCAGGAGTACCCTGAGGCCACCCAGTTGTGTGGCAATAGCAAATTAATATTCGCTATTGTCTTCCTGATTCCCCTTCCGGCCAAACAGGAAGCTAGTTCTGAGACCCGAGGAGGAGAAGCAACTGTATTGGCCACCGAACAGAGCGAAGGAGGGAAGCCACCAAGGAGGAAGCTGCCATGAAGCCCGAGACACAGGGTGAAGCCGGCGAGGAGGACCCAGATGGGGTAAGTGTTGGGCCGACCGACTGGGAGGTGGGTGATGGTGGTATAAGTAGTGTGGGGCCGACCGACTGGGATATCTTGTTTGCCGCCCCCCCCAAAAAAAAATATACAGCACCAGCCGCCACTGCCTGCAATGATTAACAGACTTTATGTTGCCCTGGCATAACGCCTTACCCAAAGAGTCATAGCTTCCATTCTGGAGCAAGAAATGTTTCAGGGTTTCTATTCCAATCTGTTCAGCATTTTCAAAGCAAAAGGTGGCATTCACTCAATTCTTTCCTTTATGTTAAAACGTTCAATTTGGAATTTACAATACCTGATCAATCTTTGCTTCCCTCCTTCCGTAAGGATTTCTGGCCTTGGGTGACATCAAGAATGCCTGTCTTCATGTCACTATCTTTATTTGCACATTGACCCTTCTTGTGTTTGCTGTGGGCATGCAACACTACCAGTTTATTGCCCTTTCTTTTGGGTTGCCCACAGCACCTCAAGTTTTCACCAAGGTGCTGGCTTGTTCTAGTCTTACTACACTCACAGGGTATTTCTGTTCTGGGCTTCCTGGACATCTTTTTACTGTAAGAATAATCAGCACAGACTTTAACAGCTAATGTCCATTGAACTGTTCAGACTCTCCAAAGGTTTAATTGGTCCTAAAGCTTCAGAAATCAGCACTGGAACCAACCCATTGCTTGGAATATCTCCTTCTAGATACTGCTTAGTACGGGGTTCTCCTTCAGGAGAAACTCCTTATTCTCCATTCCCAGGATCAGACGCTGTAGTGCAGGAATCATCCTACTTTCTGCTTTTGCATGAGAGTTCTGGGTTTAATGATGGCCTCCTTCAGGGCAGTCTCCTTCACCCAATTTCACTCCACACTGTTGCTCAATATCCTTGCAATGTGGACAAAAATCTGCAATATCTGTACAATCAGATGTGCCTGACACTCAAGATCAGACTACCCCTGAATTAGTAGCTCATAAACCCTGCCTTGGATTCAGGAAAATTCTTCCTCCCACTGGCCTGGAGGAACCTTTCTATGAATGCTAGCCTGACAGGTTGGGGGGAGTCCTGGACACCATTATGGCACAAGGGACTTGGTCGCCATTGGATGCATGTCTCCCAGTCAGCTACCTCAAGTGATTTAGTTGTTCCTTCAATGCTTAGTATCTCGACTGTACAGTCAACCCACCAGCTTCTAATTGGACAACACCAATAGTGGCATACAGCAATCACCAAGGAGGAACTAGAATTCTCAAAGAGAAGCAGATCGGATTCTGACTTGGATTGAACTTCAGATTCTAGCACTGTTTGCCATGCACAGTTCAGCCATAGAAAAATTAATTGGCACATGGGCTTCCTAAATTAACAACATCTGGAAATGGGTGAATAGTTTTTTCACCCACAGGTATTTCAGATACTATTTTGCAGGTGTGGAATATGAGATATGGACCTCTAGGCTCTTGGGTTCAACAGGAAATGGCAAATTTGCCTGCAAGTCCAGGGTTTCACTGGTTACACCAGTGAATGATTTAATCACTCTGTGGTATTAATTCAAACTGATCTATGCTTTTCCTCCTCTAATGCTCCTCATTCGAGAGGAAGGGCATTCCAGTGATGCTCATAACACCAAGTGGATGTGGCATTCTGACTTCATCAGACTCCTGGACAGACTCTCTTGAAGGCTGTCCCAGACTTTCCAGATCTCTTGTCCCAAGAACCATTTTATCACCCTGCTTCACGATCACTGGATATAACAACATGGCTGTTGAAGCCCAGGTCCTAGGGGTTATGGTTTACATGAAGCTGTTATTCAAATACTCCTGAAAGCTAAAATTCACATTTTGCAAGGTCTATCATTACACTTGGAAAGTGTAGGAACCTTCTTTTTTTTGTGTTTTACAGAGACAAGGTTATCTTAATGTCTAGGGCCTCTTTTCTCTCTAATGTGGTGCCTTCCTTCCATCTTAACCAGAACATTGTAATTTCATTACTTTCTTTCCTGCTACAGTATATCCATATGCGCTTTTCCTCTATTGTTTTTCTGTAGTATGAGCTGTTTGAGTTAATCTCTCAGCCACATAGTTTTTGTGACTGATTCCCTCTTTGTTATTGTTGAGGGCCCTCATTAGGGGTCAACCTGGCTCTTGCTCCACCATTTCTAGGAAGGTTAACATCTCGCCATTCAAGCCTGTCGACTCAATGATAAGGTTCAACATTTACCTGTTAAGGCACATTCTACTAGTTCAACAGATGCCTCTTGAGCATTTCAGCATCAGGCATCTGTTTCCCAGATTCGAAAGGCTGGTCTTCTACTCACACGTTCTCTCAGTTTATCCAGATTGAAATTTAGGCCCCTGCTGATGCAAACTTCAGGAAAGGTACTTCAGGAGCTCTTTGAGCCACAAGTAGTCCCCAGTTTTACTATGTGCTTTGTGGGCATGTTAGCGATATGTCTGCTGTGTTGCCCACCCCTCCGTTGCCTTACTTTGTGATATACCAGTTTCTCAGTATTCCTTGTGATCCTGTGCCCCTTAATGAATAATTAAGAAAACTGAATCTTTGACTCACTCCTTTTGTTGGCATTCATTATGAAGCACAGGTCCCACCCCTTTGTCTTAGGGTCACTTCTACTACTGCTTTTATTATAAAACTGAATAACAGTGGGAGTGGGAGGGGTCATAACACCTGTTCAACAATTTTTTTCCTGCCAGTGTCCAACGCCTCTGAAGTTGGCACCATAACCCAGTGTCTCAGAATTCCTTGAGACCCTGTGTCCCTTAAAAAAAAATCAAAGAAAGGAATTTTATGGTATGTTAAAAAAAAATATTTTCAAAAGATTTAAACAAGTTCCACTCAATGTAAAATAGGTGATGTGGTCATTCGCTCTTAAGCTGGGACCCTCTTTACAGCCTACTAAGTAATTAGACAACTTTAGTATTATATTTTTGTTTATTTTCATTTATGTTACACAATCTGAATCATTGTGTGCAAGAGGAGGAGACTTTCTTGAGGGAATGAAAGAATTGTTTAATAGGTACTGGTGCACGCTCACTGCACCCCTTTTCTGTCCATCTAGGCTGCATGCCTGGATACGTTTTATTTTTTAGGATGACCACATAGCATTCCCACATCTTGTACCCTAGAGCATTTGTGGAGGTCTCTGTGGGAATATTGGAATCTGGAAATCTCCTTTAGAATTAGAGGCCTCCGATATCCAACTCCCGCTCGGTGAATGAGTATGGGGTACACAGCTACTTGTATGGGGTATTACTGCTACTCATTCACAAAAAGTGTCAATAGTAAATAAATACACCTACACCATGAGAAAGTCCCATATTTGAGAAAAAATAATGGAAAAAACAATGGGGTTGATTTACTAAAACTGGAGAGTACACAATCTGATGTAACTATGTGTAGAAACCAATCAACTTCCGTTTTTTTTTGTCAAAGCTTAATTGAACAAGCTGAAGTTAGAGGCACAGCTGCACCACATGTTGCTTTCTCCGGTTTTAATAAATAAGCCCCAATGTCTTCTGATGTAAACCTAATGTCAATCACAATGACGTTTATTTATAATGATTAATGCTGACTGATGTTTTTGACCTCGCTACTACCATCGTAAATAGTAGATTCCTTCAGGCTGCTGTAGGCTAACAAGCCGTCTGGGCATGCTAAGTGAAGTGATTGACCAAATCTGGTCATGACCATGTCTAATCATTGACATCACCCAAGACCTCTGTTGGCCAGGTTGTTTACAAGCAGAAGCCATGGAGGGACTGTATTTTTATGATGGTATTGCGACCGCTACAAAATGACAGATTTCTGGCTGATGTTTATTTAAAAACAAACATCAGCTGAAGGTTTGAGCGGGTGAACTGGCAAAATGTGACCAGTTTTTTCACTTATTCACTGAACTGTGAACAAATGACCAGAAGCAAATCCCTATTGATGACCTTCACAAGACCCCGGAACAAATGAATATTATAACCTAAATTGTAGATAATTGAGGATACCCTACCACTAGTAATAAAGGAAAAATTATAACCCAAACAAGAGGCTGACTGCAATCTGTAGTGAAGAATTTGGCTTACTGTGAAGTTTTAGTGTTGTAAACTATAGGGATATATTGGAAGTATGCAAAGGTAGAAGGTATGGAAACTCTAGTTTATTAAAGGGGGAAGAACTGTCATGTTTTATATTAGTAGATTTATTTTGTATACCAGTGTTTTAAGAAACTAAAATAGCTTCAGATTCATTAGCGTCTATTCCCTTTCTGCAGCTTCTCCACAGTAAATCTGTGTATTGGAGAGAATGCTGTATTGTATTACAGTCTGTGTAATAAATGCAGCTAAGGACACTGTTATAGTATACTTAGGGCCCCTGTCAATGGGCATTGTTTTCCTGCATTTGACATGTGTTTGGAATGTGCATCAAATACAAGTAATATAAGTCATCAAAATGTTATTGATTATAATTAGCCGTACACATCGCAGTTCAGAGGCTGAATTTGACTTGTTTTGTGTTATGATGAAGGCAAAGCAGGTCAAACGCAGTCTTTTCTTCTGTTTTACATTTAACCACATGCATTTGTTTTCAAACCGAAAGAACGCCCTTCAACGTGAACCCTTATTGATGCTAAGGCCAAAAGAGTTTGTTTCTAGGTTTTTTAAAACAGTTGTCTTATTTATATACAGCGCATCCGGAAAGTATTCAGAGCGCATTACTTTTTCCACATTTTGTTATGTTACAGCCTTATTCCTAAATGGATTAAATTCATTATTTTCCTCAAAGTTCTACAAACAATACCCCATAATGACAATGTGAAAGAAGTTTGTTTGAAATCTTTTCAAATTTATTACAAATTAAAAAAAAAAAAACAAAAAAAATCACATGTACATAAGTATTCACAGCCTTTACAAAATACTTTGTTGAAGCGCCTTTGGCACCATTTACAGCCTCAAGTCTTTTTGTGTATGATGCTACAAGCTTGGCACACCTATTTTTTGCCATTTTCTCCAATTCTTCTTTGCAGCACCTCTCAAGCTCCATCAGGTTGGATGGGGAGCGTCGGTTCACAGCCATTTTCAGATCTCTCCAAAGATGTTCAATTGGGTTCAAGTCTGGGCTCTGGCTGGCCACTCAAATACATTCACAGAGCTGTTTCGTAGCCACTCCTTTGTTATTTTGGCTGTGTGCTTAGGGTCGTTGTCCTGTTGGAAGATGAACCGTCGCCCCAGTCTAAGGTCCAGAGAGCTCTGAAGCGAGTTTTTTTCAAGGATGTCTCTGTACATTGCTGCATTCATCTTCCCTCGATCCTGACTAGTCTTCCAGTTCCTGCCACTGGAAAACATCCCCACAGCGTGATGCTGCTGCCACTTCACTGTAGGGATGGTACTGGCCAGGTGATGAGCGGTGCCTGGTTTCCTCCAGACATGACGCTTGCCATTCAGGCCAAAGAGTTCAATCTTTTAAAAGGTAGATTGTGTGACACTATGGTATCCAGCACCTCATCCCTGGAAGATTGGAATAGAAAATAGTGGAATGATTGGGATTATAGCAGTGCTTTTATCAAAGAAATATGCAAAGTTTATATAAAAATATATATTTTTTTTTACACAAAAACAAAAAATAAAGGGTTCAATAAAACATAGAATAAAAACTAATGTCAAAGCGTAATACAAATAGTACTGTTGATCACTGGTATCCATGTATAGGAAGTAATCAGTGCTTGATGTTTTGCCAACATTGGCTTCTTCAGGGGATTTCCACAGACCACCAGTTTTCATATAGCTCAAGAAGACATCAAGAGAAGTCACCAGGTGGGTCCACAAAAAGTTGGAGGGGAGGCTCTGTGCGATCACAGAGGATACATAGGGACCAGGAAAGCTCAACCATAGACAGTGTTTAATGCAGGGGCGTCAGCATGCAGCTGCAATCTCATAGTAAGTGATATAAACACATATGGCCTACTTTCAGAAAGTGCAGGGGTGACCACTGTGATTCTGTGTTGGCAAGAAACGAGTTTGGCTATATGCATGCTAAACTGACTAACCTTTGACTGATGATTTGAAGTTGCCTCTCCTGGTGGACTGGTGGTTTAAGCTCGGAGGCACACCTGGGGCTGAAGAGTCGTTGTGTGTATACCCTTGTGCACTTTTCTGAAAGTGGCCCATATGTGTTTATATCACTTACTATGTGTCAGGGCTGGGCTCAGCCCTTCCTTCTCTGAGCTGGCCGCTCAGCAATCAGCTAATTGCCAGTTATCTCTCCACAGTGACTCACCTGTTGATGATATCCTGCTCATCAGTCCTGCCTTCTTAAGCCGTCCAGTGCAGATGATCTCTGCCTTCGCCTTGGTCACATCTCTAGAGATGCTTTCCTGTGTTAAAGACTTGCTTGGCTGACATTTCTTCTGGCTCCAGATCCTGCTTGCTGTTATACTACGCTGTTCTCTGACGTTTTGGCTTGTCTGACTTTCCGTTCTGGTTCCTGAACTTTGGCTATGTTTTGACTATGTTTACTCTATTTACCTTTTTTTATTATTATTAAACAAGTGTGATTTAACTGTACTTCTGTCTCAGTCTGATTAATGGTTTCTGACAGTAGGCGAAGGCCATGAATTCAGAAGATGCAGTCAATCCATTTGTTGGTAATATTTTTTCCAGATTGGATGAGCAGGATCACCGCATGGATCAGTATGCCATGGCGTTACAAACGCTCCTGAGTCGCACGGCTCACCTGGAATCTCCCACTGTGGCTGTGTTGCACGCAGGCCGTCCCTGCTGCTACTCCAGTCTCTGTGCAGGCACCCGCCTTGAGTATTACCTCTATAAGAGGTATGTTTGGTTCCGCTCTGTTTCTCCAACAATTTGGGGGCGATCCAGTCCAATGCAGAGGGTTTCTCAACCAGGTTGAGATATACTTTGACATGCTGCCCTAGGTGTTTCCCATGGATATAAGCAAAGTAATTTTCGTGATATCTTTGCTTTCTGAGAGAGCCTTGGCCTGGCAAACCCTCTACGGGAGATGCAAAAACCTGTTGTCTTGAGTTACCCTGAGTTTGTAACTTCTTTTAAAACGGTATTTGATGTTCCCGCATGCTCCACTTCTGCTGCCAAGTGCCTCATGTCCATCAGAGTAAGAGAACTGTTGCCGATTACGCCATTGAATGCCGTACTCTGGCAGCAGAGGTTGCGTGGAACAATGAGCCCCTCGTGGCTGCTTTTTCTCATGGTCTCTCAGATACCATCAAGGATAAGATAGCAGCCCGAGATATACCCACTGAGTTGGAGAAGTTAATCACGTTTGCCATCCTCATTGACTCCAGACTCAGAGAAAGACTCTTTTAAGGAGTGCTTGCGGAAACCTCCTGTACATTTGTCTCTGAGCTTTGCAGTCCCACCCTTGCCTCCCTCACCTCCCATGCCTCCTGGTACCGAGTCGGTCAGTGAAGATGAACCCATGCACTTGGGCTTCATGCGTCTATCTGCGGATGAGAGAACCCTTAGGAGGAGGGAGAGATTGTGCCAGGCAGGTCACTTTTTGAAGTCTTGTCCTACCCGTCCAGGGATCGCCCGAACCTTAGGGTCCTGTCACGGACAGACCTTAGGTGGCGTTATTTCGTTATCCTGAAGGATAAGCCCCTGGTTTCAGTTACCCTTTCTTGGGCTGAGTCGTCTGTTGAGATACAGGCTCTAATTAACTCTGGAGCTGCAGGCCTGTTCATTGATGCTGCCTTTGTATCGAAGCACTCGATGCAGCTGCATGACACTCCACTTGCCATTGAGGCTCTTGATGGGTGACCTCTACAGCCTGCCCATGTGACTCATGAGACTGTTCCGTTGTCCATGGCCGTAGGGGCTCTTCACAATGAGATAATCCAATTCCAAGTTATTTCCTCATCTAAGTTTCCACTGGATATAGGTTATCCTTGATTACAGAGGCACAACCCCTCTTTTGATTGGCTCCATGCTGAGGTTCTCTCCTGGTCGCCACAATGCTGTAAGACATGCTTCCAGAAGGTAGCCAAGGTCCTGTGCACCTCTTCACTCTCCTCCCTGCTGGAGGAGTACCGCGATTTTAGCGATGTCTTTGGCAAAGGTCAAGCCGGTAGTTTGCCTCCACATCGGTCATATGATTGCACAATTGACCTTCAACTTGGTGCCATACCCCCTCGTGGCTACGTTTACCCTTTGTCGGTCTTGGAGGATAAGGTCATGGAGGAGTATGTTTCAGACTCACTTTCTCAAGGTTTCATCCGCAAATCCTCATCTCATGCTGTGCTGGTTTCTTCTTTGTGAAGAAGAAGAGCGGTGAACTGAGACCTTGTATTGATTATAGAGGTCTCAATCGTTTCATGATTAAGAATGCCTATCCAATTCTGTTGATTACTGTCAGGGAAATCTAATTGACCAGACTGTGTGGACTGCACAGAGGAGACCAGAAACACATGTAAGTGAAATAATGGTGTTTATTAAACAAGTGATAAATAAAAGGAATATAAACAGTGCAAAACCAACACAACAAACCCACTACAAACAACAATATATACAAGTAAATGGAGATACCGTAATCGTAAACAAGCCAGACCAAGGTCATACACAGGGAAGTCAGCAGATGGGTAAGGACGGGAAACCAGCAGGAAGGGGAGAGGAAGGATGGTAAAGCTGCAGGGTAGGGATCCAGGGGAATCAGGAGGGACAAGAACAGGATGGGCCTGGGATAGGGATCGGATCAGAGCAGAGCAGAGCGGGACAGAACAGGTTCACAATCGGAATACAGGCAGCAAGGTCAAGGCACAGGGAGAAGGATACCAAGGCGAGCATGTGAGGGCTTGCCGGGTATTAATAGGGCTGACTCTAATTGGCTTCAAGTCACACCTGAGCGCAGGAAGTGTTGTCTGCTCCATACTGCCAGGATCCATCCGCTGGTGGACATCAGTACTGCGGCCAAAAGATGAAATGACACCAGCAGGGAAATATTCTCCTGACAGTTCAACACTGCCAGGAGACACCTGCTGGTGGACCCCAGTACTGCATGCCAAATGATATATCTTACCAGCGGATGGACCCTTTCCTGACAATTACGGAGTTATTCAAGGGAGCAATGGATTTCACAAAGCTTGATTTGAGAGGGGCATATAATCTCATGAGGATTAAGGAGGGAGGAGGTTTAATACCAGAACAGGCCATTATGAATACCTCGTAATGCCTTTTGGCTTTTGTAACGCCCCAGCAGTTTTCCAGGAATTTATTAACGATGTCCTCCAAGATTTGTTGCAGTTGTGTGTGGTGGTTTATCTCGACGATATCCTCATATTTTCCAAGTCCCTGGAGAGCCACCACACAGATGTCTTTTGTGTCCTTCAGAAACTAATAAAGAACAATCTCTATTGTAAAAGGAGAAGTGTGAATTCCATCGTGAATAGGTTAAATTCCTGGGTTAAGTAATTTCCACTGCTGGTTTTTCGATGAACCCAGAGAAACTTTCAGCAATCCTACAGTGGCCCTGACCCATGGGTTTACGTCCTCTGCAGCGTTTTCTTGGCTTTGCCAACCATTATCGGAAGTTTATTCATAACTTGTCGTCTCTGGTCAAGTCGCTGACTGATATGACCAGAAAGGACGGTAACTCACAGAGTTGGTCTCCGAAGTCCATTAAGGCCTTTGAGAGTCTCAAGGCTGCTTTTGTTTCTGCTCCTGTGTTGGCACATCCTGATCCTACGTTACCTTTTATCCTTGAGATTGATGCTTCTGAGACTGTAGTTGGCGCCCTTCTGTCTCAACGTCCTACCTCTGAGAGCGCTATGCATCCTTGTGGCTACTTTTCCAAGAAATTGTCACTTGCGGAGTGCAATTATGAGATTGGTGACAATGAGCTGTTAGCGATCATTTTAGCCCTGAAAGAATGGAGACATCTCCTCGAAGGTACCACTGTGCCGGTTCTCATTCTTACTGACCATAAGAATCCAAGGTTCTTTTGTAAATGGCTCTCTCCCAGAAGGGCGTGATGGGCTCTTTTCTTGTCTAGTTTCAATGATATTGTCTCATTCTTATCCGGTACTACAAATGTAAGGGGCTGAAGCTTTGTCACAACAATTTTCCTCCATTTCCAAGATGGAGTCGGTTCAGGTTCCGGTTCTTGTGATTCCTCCTGATCAAATTCTGGTTACGGTTCGCACCAGTCTCACTTCTCCTTTGGGTGACAAAATTCTTGCCGCTCAGGTCCATGCGCCTCCTAAGAAACCTTGTAACCGATGCTTTGTCCCAGAGAGTCTCCGTAATGCCGTGCTCCAGACTTACTATTCTTCCAAGGCTGCTGGCCACCCTGAGAAGAATCAACTCTTTTGGATGATTCCCCAACAATTCTGGTAGCCTAGTCTATGTGCTGATGTAACCGCCTTAGTAGCTGCCTGTTCCATGTCTGCTCAAAATAAGACTCCACGACACCTTCCAGTGGGCCTCCTACAACCCATACCCAATGGAGAGAGGCCCTGGACCCACCTATCTATGGATTTCATTATGGCATTACCCAACTCCCAGGGCAACACAGTTATCCTTATGGTGGTTGACCTTGAAAATGTCTCATTGTATTCCACTTAAGAAGTTGCCCACTTCTAAGGAAATGGCTTCCATTTTTGCTTGGGAGATCTTTTGCTTACATAGGCTACCCAAAGTGATTGTCTCGGGCAGTGGTAGTCAGTTTGTGTCCCGGTTCTGGCGAGCCTTTTGTACACAGTTGGTAATTCAGCTTGCTTTCTCTTCTGCGTATCACCCGCAGTCTAATGGGGCCACAGAATGAGCCAACCAGTCCTTGGAGCAATTCCTACGTTGCCATATTTCTGACCATCATAACAACTGGTCAGAGTTCGCTCACAATAGTGCCTTGAATTCTGCTTCCCAATTGTCCCCATTTATGATGAACTATGGTTTAGAACCTTCCATGTTGCCTGACTCATTTGTTCCGCAGAATATTCCTGCATTAGAGGAGCATCTCTGTGGTCTTTGTTCCACTTAGGCACAAGTCCAGGAGGCTTTGCAACATGCTAATGATAGGTACAGACTCCATGCTGACTGCAGACGCCTGCCTGCGCCTTCCTACCAGGTTGGGGACAGGGTCTGGCTGTCATCTCGCAACGTATTCTTCACAGGATTAACTCAGTGGCTTACGCGTTAGACCTTCCTTCTAATATGCGTATCTCAAATGTATTTAATTTTTCCTTATTAAAACCTTTGGTCTGGAACCGCTTTACCACCTCGGTGCCTCATCCTCACCCTGTACAGGTTGAGAACCATGAGGAGTATGAAGTACAGTCCATTGTTGATTCTCGTAGGTTCCATGGGCGCATACAGTACCTGGTGCATTGGAAAGGGTACAGTCTGGAGGAATGCTCTTGGGTCTCATCCTCAGACGTACATGTCCTTGTCCTCCTCCGTGATTTCCATAGATGTTTTCCCCTCCACCCTGGTGGTCCTCTGAGGGGGAGGGGTCATTAAGGAGGGGGTACTGTCAGGGCTGGGCTCAGCCCTTCCTTCTCTGAGCTGGCCGCTCACCTGTCGGCTAATTGCCAGCGCCTATCTCTCCACAGTGACTCACCTGTTGATGATATCCTGCTCGTCATTCCTGACTACTTAAGCACACATCTCTAGAGACGCTCTCCTGTGTTCCTGTTAAAGACTTGCTTGGCTGACATTCCTTCTGGCTTCAGATCCTGCTTGCTATTCTACTATGCTTTTCTCTGGCTCCCTGACGTTTTGGCTTGTCTGACTATCCGTTCCTGAACTCTGGCTATGTTTTGACTACGTTTACTCGGTTTACCTTTTTTTGTTATTATTAAACAAGTGTGACAAGTTAACTGTACTTCTGTCTCACTCTGATTCATGGTTTCTGACACTATGAGATTGTAGCTGCATGCTGATGCCCCTACATTAAACCCTGTCTATGGCTGAGCTTTCCTGGTCCCTATTTATCCCCTGTGATCGCACAGAGCCTCCCCTCCAACTTTTTGTGGACCCACCCGGTGACTTCTCTTGGTCTCTCCTTGAGCTATATAAAAACTGGTGGTCTGTGGAAATCCCCTGAAGAGGCCAATGTTGGTGAAACATGTTGGGATAAGATATCAAGCACTGATCACTTCCTATACAGTACATGGATTCCAGTGATCAACAATACTAATTGTATTATGCTTTGCCATTAGTTTTTATCCTATGTCTTATTGGAACCCTTTATTTTTTGTGTTTGTGTTAAAAAAAATATATATATTTTTTTATATAAACTTTGTATATTTCTTTGATATAGGTACCGCTATAATCCCAATCATCCCACTATTGTCTAGTTCAATCTTTGTTTCATCAGGGCAGAAAATTCTATTTCCTTCAGGTGGGCTGTCATGTGCCTTTTATTGGGGAGTGGCTTCCTTCTGGCCACTCTACCATACAGGCCTGATAGCTGCAGTGCTGCAGAGATGGTTGCTCTCCTGGAAAGTTCTCCTCCCTCCACAGGGAAATGTGTCAGAGTGACCATCGGGTTCTTGGTCACCTTCCTGACTAAGGCCCTTCTCCCCTGTTTGCTCGGTTTGGCTGGCTGGCCCACTCTAGGAAGAGTCCTGGTGGTTCCAAACTTCTTCCATTTATGGCTGATGGAAGTCACTGTGCTCATTGGGACCTTCAATGCTGCAAACATTTTTCTGTACTCTTCCCCAGATCTGTGCCTCGATACAATCCTGTCTCGGAGGTCTACAGACAATTCCTTAGACTTAATGTCTTGGTTTATGCTCTGACATGCACTGTTAACTGTGAGACCTTATATAGACAGGTGTGTGCCTTTCCAAATCATGTCCAATCAACTGAATTTACCACAGGTGGACTCCGATCAAGTTGCAGAAACATCTCAAGGATGATCAGTGGAAACAGGATGCGCCTGAGCTACATTTTAAGTGTCATTGCAAAGTCTGTAAATAATGATGTACATGTGATTTTTTTTTAATACATTTGCAAAGATTTCAAACAAACTTCTTTCATGTTGTTATTATGGGGTATTCTTTGTAGAATTTTGAGGAAAATAATGAATTTAATCCATTTTGGAATAAGGCTGTAACATAACAAAATGTGGAAAAAGTGAAGCGCTGTGAATACTTTTCAGAAGCACTGTAAGTGTGGAATCCCAGTTAACTGACTGAAACCTGGTTATTTAATTTTGGGTTTATACTTATAACTGAACTAACATAAACCCATTATGATGTAGCCTATTTTGTCAAATGTACCAAAAAATTAAAAAGTACCATAATTTCCATTAAATTAGAAACAGGATTTTTCAAGAGAAAAAAAGTCTTTGGTCACACTTACCTAAAATGTCTGGGTACTTTAGCAAAATCCGTAAGCCGTGTCTTATTGTCGTACTTGTTGTTTCTGTCCCAGCTAAGAAAATATTTATCACTGTGACAGATAGGTTTTGAAAGACAAACTCAGTGTTAGGGTTATCCTTCTCCTAAGAGCACAAAATAAATGATTTAAAAACTAGATATAGTTATACTCTTAACTTTCTGTACAATGGCAAAAAAACTAAATTTCTGCCTTAGGTTGGTGTGACTTTAGCCAGTTTGAGAAGCACTGGGTCCTAGTTAAAGAACCATTTTGAGATACAATTAAAGATTCACAAAAATGGGAGGGAAGTACTCACTTTTGTGAGATACTGTATATACAGTGCCTTGGAAAAGTATTCACCCCCCTTGGCATTTTTCGTGTTTTATTGCCTCACAACCTGGAATTAACATAGATTGTTTGAGGATTTACATCATTTAATTTACAGAACATGCCCACGAGTTTGAAGATTTTTTTTTTATTGTGAAGCAAACAACAAATAGGACAAATGAAAAAGTCAATGTGCATAACTATTCACCCCCCCTAAAGTCAATACTTTGTAGAGCCACCTTTTGCAGCTATCACAACTCCAAGTTGCTTTGGATAAGTCTCTATGAGCTTGCCACATCTTACCACTGGGATTTTTGCCCATTCCTCCTTGCAAAACTGCTCCAGCTCCTTCAAGTTGGATGGTATGCGCTTGTGAAAGTAATCTTTAAGTCTGACCACAGATTTTCTATTGGATTGAGGTCTGGGCTTTGACTAGGCCATTCCAACACATTTACATGTTTCCCCTTAAACCACTCAAGTGTTGCTTTAGCAGTGTGGGGTCATTGTACTGCTGGAAGGTGAACCTCCATCCTAGCCTCAAATCACACACAGAGTGGTACAGGTTTTGCTCAAGAATATCCCTGTATTTAGCATCATCCATCTTTCCCTCAACTCTGACCAATTTCCCAATCCCGACTGCTGAAAACATCCCCACAGCATGATGCTGCCACCACCATGTTTTACTGTGGGGATGGTGTTCTTTGGGTGATGTGATGTTTAGGGTTTGCGCCAGACATAGCGTTTTCTTTGATGGCCAAAAAGTTAAATTTCAGTCTCATCAGACCAGAGCACCTTCCTCCATACATTTTGGGAGTCTCCCACATGCCTTTTCGCAAACTCAAAATGTGCCATTTTGTTTTTTTGCTGAAAGTAATGGCTTTCTTCTGGCCACTCTGCCATAAAGCCCAACTCTATGGAGCGTACGGCTTATTGTCATCCTATGTGCAGATACTCCAGTCTCTGCTGTGGAACTCTGCAACTCCTCCAGGGTTACCTTAGGTCTCTGTGTTGCCTCTCTGATTAATGCCCTCCTTGCCCGGTCCATGAGTTTTGGTGTGCGGCTGTCTCTTGGCAGGTTTGCTGTTGTGCCATGTTCTTTCCATTTGGTTATGATAGATTTGATGGTGCTCCTAGGGATCATCAAAGATTTGGATATTAAGACGACCTCTGCCTTGCTAAAGAAGCTGAGGGTAAAGGTGATGGACTGACCAAGCATGTCTCCAGACCTAAACCCTATTGACAATCTGTGGGGCATCCTAAACAGAAGGTGGAGGAGCGCAAAGTCTCTAATGTCACCATGGAGGAGTGGAAGAGGATTCCAGTGGCAACATGTGAAGCTATGGTGAACTCCATTCCCAAGAGGGTTAAGGCAGTGCTGGAAAATAATGGTAGCCATAAAAAATATTGACATTTGGGCCCAATTTGGACATTTTCACTTAGGGGTGTACTCACTTTTGTTGCCAGTGGTTTAGACATTAATGGCTGTGTGTTGAGTTATTTTGAGGGACAGCAAATGTCCACTGTTATACAAGCTGTACACTCAGTAATTTACATTGTAGCAAAGTGTAATTTCTTCAGTGTTGTCAGATGAAAAGATATAATAAAATATTTACAAAAATGTGAGGGGTGTACTCACTTTTGTGAGATATATATATATAATTTTTTATTTATTTTTTACCCCGATATATGCTTGATTCCCTACATGTACTCTAGAAATGGACAGGTCCTTTACAAACTCAAAGTATTGTGACTGAACTCTTACTTGCCTGCTCCATTTTTATAAGGAAGCAATCTATGTAATCCCTGGGACAGTTTTGGTCCAGTGTCTTCTGATGCTCTTTAACTTTATCCATCACAAATTCATTCAGAGTGAAGAAATTCTGAATCACTTTATGATGTGGCCCTGGCAACTGATGCATAATTTTTGGAAAAGAATTCAGCAGCTATTTTTGCAAAGGAAAATAAAAAGTATATCAGATAAACTCAACAACTGCAATATTTACATTTAAGAAACAGTAACTTCTAATACTAATATCTACTACCCCTCCCGACAATGATGCGATCTGCTTACCTTTCTAGAAATATGACATTGTCTTTGTTCTGGCATTTTAAACAGGGTCATCATCCACGTCCTAGACTGAGATGTTGGCACAGAGATCACACAATCTTATAAATATCAGTGCTTATGTGTCATGAGTCGAGACATGGGCCCTACTCCATTGAGAAGCTGCTTCCTCTGCAAGTTGAATTTAAGAGGCAGCTGGTATTTTGTCAGGGACTTCCTTACATGAATATTGGCAGGCTACCCCCCAGGTCAATTAATGGATACTGGCAGTTGCAGAGATGGGTAGGTGCCAGGTGACAAGGCTAGATGCATGAGAGAGACAAACCATCACAGATAGAGACACAGACCCATCTTATCAGAGTGGCTGCTCCCACTACAACCGGAATCCAAGAGGTAGCTGCTATTCCACCAGGGACCCACTCATGTGAGCTTGGGTTTGGCTCAAGACTAAACCCAGATTAATAGATACTTGCAGTCGCTGAAGAGGGTGTGTGTCAGGTTATGAGGAACTGGAGTGGGAGAGAAGCATCAGCACAGAGTAGCTGGGAGCAGAGATTCAGGCTGATGGTGTAGCAGAGGCTGGAGGCTCCTAGGCAAACAAGGGTACGGTGAAGCAAAGGTTCCGACTGGGTGCAGCAGAAGCTGCGGGTGCAGAAGAAGAAAAGTAGAGGTTTAAAAGCAATTTCAGACTGGATGCAACGGAAACTGCAGTTGCAGTGTAGGATGAGACTGTGGGTGCAATAGAGACTGAGGTTGTGAAGGTTCAGACTACAGATGTGACAGAGTACAGGTGCGGTACAGGCTGAGACTGTGAGTATAGTGGAGGCTAAAGCTATGGAGGTTCAGAGTGTGAATGCAGTGCAGACTGAGAGTGCAACAGAGACTGAGAATGTAGGAAGGGTTTAGTAGCATCTGACCAATGTGAATCTTGATTGGTTAGGAGTTCCAAAGGCTTCTTGAGATCAGCACCTTTATGGGTCAGGGCAGGGATTACCAATAACAGTTTGTGAGCTCAAGGAATGATTGAGTTTCCTTTAGGCTGGCAGGACATGGCCAATTTACAATGGCTGTCACGTTCCTTGGGTCCATATGGAGTTAGTCCTTGGAGACAATGTCCCCAATTAATGGCACTTCCTGTTTCTCAAATATGCAGTTTTTCAACTTTAGTGTAGAGCTTATTTTCCTGTAGCCATTGCAATTTTTTGTGGAGGTCATATAACTAGACAAGAATGACATTAAATACACTACACACACACATATAGAGAAGGGGTCTGATGGTGTTTAGACCCTGGTAGTCTTAGGATTCCATCTTCCTTTTAAATGAAGATAAAAAGGTTCCAGCCGGTGAGGTGGATTTCCGAATGAACTCTTTTTGTTGTACATTTTCCAATATATATAATATATATTTATATATATATATATATATATATATATATATATATATATATATATCAGTACCTATATTCTGAAATGGTCTGTGTCTCAGGCATCAGAAGTGGGTAGCTTCTTCCTTGAGGAGGGGGAGACACCGGCATAGGATCAATGGCACAGTCACAGGATGTGCGAGCTGGCAAGGTGTCAGAAGCGCTTGGTAAAGATGTCACAGAAATCAATATAGGAAAATGAAACATGTGAAATGGGAATGGCAAGGGAAGTATGAAAAGTTAAAAGGAAGCGTGTCATCAACCATTTAGGCTGCTATTACTGATCTTCTAAAGCAGAACTCCTGCTGAGAACTGCATCTGAGCACCACAAAACAAAAACGCTTTTAAATTCATTTGTAATGGGACCGAGCCGGCAGCTGGAGCGGATGGTTGTGTGAGAGGCGAGCTCCGCATTCCGGGTCATATCCAGTGGCTCAAAGCAACTTCTCAACAGCAAATTTATTTTGGCTCTGGTGGGAGGCATTCAAGCTGGGAACCGAGCCACCATGTTGGGCAAACGTAAAGACCGGGAGGGTCAACGAAAATTAACAGATTTCTTCATCCTGGCCTCAGACAGAGGAGGACAAGATGGCGCTGGACAAGCAGATGCAGAGCAAGTGGAGGCAGCGGCGGCTCAGAGAAGAGGGGAGAGGGACAGCTCTCACACCACAGCCTTAGAAGCAGGTATGGATGGCATTACAACACCCATCAGCAGCCCTCTAAAACAAAAGAGGCATCTGCAGGTGGCAGGGGAGCATAGAGAGGTCTCTGTACATGAAGGGGAGAAAATGGGGCAGTCAGCTGCACATGAGGCACACCTTACTGCTTTTCCCATAACTGAGCAACCTGTAATTGACAGAGGGGCCTTGCAACATGACATGGCGTCATTTATGCACTCCACCCGTAAAGAGTTAGAGGCCATTGGTGACAGGATGGACTATATCGAGAACAAGATGGGGGACTTTACTTAGGCACACAATAAACCTGTTGATTCTTAGTTAGAGCTGGAGGAGGAGCTTTAATCCCTAAAGCTTAAAGTTGCGGACCTGTAAGACAGGTCTAGGGGAAATATTATTACATTTAGAGGAATCCCGGAATCCATTAAACCTCCTGATCTATGCTCCATACCTGCAAAAGATTATATTAGAGCTCATACCCTCTTTTTCTCCTAGTGATGTTCTAATTGAAAGAGCACACCGACTACCTAAGCCGGCCCACCTACCAGAAAGAATACCAATGGACGTGATAGCAAGGATTCATTCTTTTCAGGTTAAAGACCAGCTGATGCGCTTCTCTCAGCAACGCCCGGCGCTACCAAAAACTGACTTATCCCAGGCCACCATGTCAGCATGCAATAACCTCATCCCTACTACTAAGATTGTGCTTAACCATAAGATCACCTATAGATGGGGTTTTCTGGCTAAACTTTTAATCGATTGGAATGGTGAATGCTTTACAGTGTCCTCCCTGGAAAAAGGGTTGGACCTGCTTCGCAGATGGGGTCTCCTACATGAGATCGGTGAGCAAAGATCTGACCCGCACCGCAACTCAAGGAGCTCTTCACACCATCAACAGTCGCAGGACTGACACCTGTTCCCTTTACCCACAGTTCTTTATTGGTGACACTCAACCTTTATTATTCAAAGAGCCTTAAGACGGGATTTAACTTCTGGATCTATTTGAGATATTTCCCAGAATACGGCAGACCACAAGTATTCCCCTGATGCCTTATTACAGGGTTTTCTTGTATTCTAACCACTTACTTGGTGGTTACCCATGCTAGGTTTCCGTTTATTTTTTCGGCTAATGGCTCCTCTAAAAGGAAAGGTGTATCAATAGCAGTTAAGGATTCAATTGCCTTTAAACTACTTTATCTTTGCACTAACAAGGTCGGTTTATTATCATTGTCGCTGAGTTCAAAAATGTAGTTCTTACATTAGTAAATGTTTATATACCCAACAAAAAGCCTACAAAATTCCTCCACAAGGTGCTTAAATTGGCTACACAAAAGCAACATTATGCTGTGCAGTGATTTCAATATGGTTATTGACACAGCAAGAGATACATCTTCTGGTGCTATAAGGAAATGGCAGGATCTGGGACCTCTCTGTATTAAGGGGGATCTCTACGATCTGTGGCGTTGCCTCCATACCACAGAAAAAGATTTTACATTTTTTTCACCTGTGCGCAATAGCTATTCTAGAATAGATTTTTTCCTTACTGATAAAGATTTCCTACAACTTAATAAGGCCACTATTTATAACATTGCATGGTCTGACCACACCCCTGTAACCCTAGAGGTGGTAGCTTCATGATCAAGACCATCTGTCTCCCTTTGGCGAAACAATACTTTTCTTCTCTCTAATCCCCAGCACAAAAAAGGAGATAGAGGGAAAAATAAAGATTTTTTTTTCTTCAACAGTACACAGGATAGCCCTCAATGCTGTGGTGTGCTCACAAGGCATATGTTAGAGGCATATTTATACTAGTGGCTAGAGAGAAGAAAAAGAGAGCATAAACCATAGCCAAATTACTTAAATTGCAGACTTGGAGTCCCAACACAAATTGGTTCACCTTGGTTTATCGTGCCCCTCACATGGCTTCACGCTTGTAGCGAGGAACTCAGCAAATCCTAATTTCAGATTATGACAGGTTCCGTAAACATCTGAAATGTTCCCATTATTCTCAGGGTAATAAGGCAGGTAAACTCCTCACCAACCAATTTAAATAGCATCAACGGCAACATAAACTTACCTCCCTTAAACACTATAAGCAGAATACTGTTTATCATAACCCACAAGACAAAGCCATTGCATTTGGCGAGTTTTACGCTTCCCTGTACAATCTTAGTAATGACCCTGAGACCCACTAACTGACAGATTTGGAAATAACAAACTTTCTCTCTCGCCTCAATCTTCCCTCAGTCGACTTGGAGACCCTCCAGAAACTAAACAGGCTGATAGAGATAAATGAAATTACAGAGGTAATTAAATCCCTACCTATGCATAATTCTCCCGGGATGGATATTTTTTCCGCTGAGTGCTATAAATGCTTCTTGGAGATCTTAGTACCCTATCTTAGAGATGTCTTTAATAAAGCAGCAACATCTAGCTACTCCCCCCCCCCCCCGAGATGCTGCAAGCTGTTATCGTAATGCTCCCAAAACCAGGGAAAGACCCATTCATTCCCCAAAATTTTCTACCTATTTTCCTATGAAATTCTGACTTGATGTTACCTCCTTATTGTTAGGTATGGATCAAGTCGGATTCATAAAAGGCCGCCAAGCCCCTGATGGCAAGAGGAGAATGGTTGACCTTCGTTATGTGGAACTAAAACGTGAACCCTGTGTATTTTTAGCTTTAGATGCTGAAAAGCTTTCGACAGGGTCCATTGGGGCTATTTAGCACAGACCTTAACAAAATTTGGCCTCTCGGGCTTCATTAAACCTGCAATAATGTCCCTTTATACAAAACCCTCGTACAGGGTATAAACTTCAAGGATGCTCTCCAAAGAGTTCAGCTTAACAAATGGAACCTGGCAGGGTGCCCCCTCTCCCCACTCATTTTCTCCTTGGCCATTGAACCCTTAGTGGAGTCTATTCGATCTAACTAGGGGTGTACTCACTTTTGTTGCCAGCGGTTTAGACATTAATGGCTGTGTGTTGAGTTATTTTGAGGGGACAGCAAATTTACACTGTTATACAAGCTGTACACTGACTACTTTACAGTGTAGCAAAGTGTCATTTCTTCAGTGTTGTCACATGAAAAGATATAGTAAAATATTTACAAAAATGTGAGGGGTGTACTACACTTTTGTGAGAAACTGTATGCATCATAATCCGATTACCCCGGACTACACTACCATTCAAGGAATAGGAGCCTGGTCAGCATTAATTAGATCTAGCCATCCTGATGAGTATTCTCGCACCATAGATGTGCCATTAAAGGCTTATGAATATCTGATACCTGATTTATCTGTAAAACACTGGTCTACTAGAGGTATAAACTTTCTTACTGAAACTAGAGGTGTGCAGGAAGGTGCTATAGCAGTGTATAGACTACACCAGATCACACATTATCACACCAATCCCCTTAGCAAAAAAGAAGTCAAAATTTGAGACGTCATCATGAATAACAGCATTGTACACGTTAGGGGCATCTCACTCTTCTTTAAGTCCTGTAACTATTATCCACTACTCAATAAGATTGCACCCATGGTAACATGGGAGACAGATTTGAATCAAACATTTACATTGAAACAATGGCAATGTGCCATTGCGGCCAATAAGAGAGCATTTTCATGTATTGACCACTGGAACAACACCCAGAAGGTCATCCACAGATGGTATATGACCCCCATGAGATTGCATACATTTTACCCAAACGCTTCAGAACTATGAGGAAATGCCAGCACAGGGGCAACTTATTACACACTCTTTGGAGCTGCCATAACCTTAACCATTTCTGGAAAAAGATTTCCCAACTTAAATCGGAGGTGTCCGGTACACACTTCTTCCTTTCTCCTGTGCTGGTACTACTCAGCCTAGGTTCAGAAATGTTCCCTCCAGCCATTCAGGCTGTAGTCCTACATATCCTGTTTGCAGCCTGCATAGCCATAGTGAAGGAGTGGAAATCCACAATTGCACCCACAGTAGAATCAGTAATTGCTAGGGTAAATACGCAATGCCACTTTGAGAAGGTGATTGCCTACAAAGACCATAAGGCACATATTTACCATAAAAAATGGGACACATGAAGGAACTACTCTAAGGCCTCACCACACATATAATTGAAAGTAACATTGGAATGTCAACATACTCTCTGGCAATAGGAGAAGGATTAACACTCCCACAGAATGTAATGTTAAACTGTTCAAATACTGTTGTTTCTTTTAATGATAGTGGCTTATCTCCCTTAAGGAAGGCTTTCCTTAAGGTCCCTGTTTGATATAGGGCAGGGCCTGGTCACAGTTTGAGCCCATCTGGGGTGTCAGGCTCTTTCCCCTTATAGGGGGTCCTATAAAACCTCTATATCAAAATGTGTGTGTATTTTGTATTAATACTGCTGTAGAAATTGAAGCATGTCAGTTTTGTTTCATTGCATTAATGTTCTCTTCAGTTCATACAACAAATCTGTACACATTGAGAATATGTTTTTCATATCTTTCCTATTTTTCAAGAAAAATTATTGTTATAAAAAAAAAATATATTTTAATATTCAAAGCAAATTCACCCATCTATCCATCCATGTCTCCATGCTTTATTTTGCTGAGAAATCACGCTAAAGGAGAAGTACAGCCAACGTCACAGAGCCGGTCCAGGCTCAGGCAAGATCGCGATATTGAAGTCAGAATCCACCCAAAAGCATGGACCAGCACCCGGCTCAGCCTTTCAGCGAGCCGCTAAGAGGCTGAGCCAGCCACTCCCCAGCTCTCTGCTCAAGGAGCTGTGGAACTTAGCAATCAGCAGTGTTTGATTGCTCGGTTCTCAGTGTTAGAGGCATTGGGGTCAGATGTGGCATCGGACCCCTCCTCCCCTCCTGAAGATTCCTGGGATGTATGACATTATTTGTCTATTCCTGGAAACCAAGAATATAATACACATTGATTCTATTGATTTACTAATACTAGCAGCATAAGGATTAAAAATAGTAAACATTTATGGGAGTGTAAAGTTTTGCTTTAGGAAAACACTAAGAAAGAAGGGAGAGGGAAAAGGGAAGAATGGAAGGGGGGAGGAAACGAAGTCAATAAATAGGATTGCCTATTTCAGAAATAAATTTAGGCTGCCATTGCTGACCTTTAGAAAATACTCATTTTTCTGACTATAGAAGAGGTATGAAGTATAAATAAATGATTTTCAATTAAAGAAATAGCCTTTATTAGAGAATATGTAAGCTGCCATTGCTGGCCTCCTTCAAAAATCCTTGGCCTCTTCTGGCTACCCTCATTACAGCTCCCCTTTAGGAAAAAAGGAATTTAGCAAGTGAGCACAGAATCGTTGTTTTACCTGACCAACAAACGAGTTTCTTATTCTGAATGCATTTTTCAACATTGCAAAAAGACCAAGAAAGTTCTTGTCCTCATAATCAAAACGTTGACCAAAGATAATGGAACAGATCACATTTGATACTGCCAAGGTCACCAAGTATGTAGGGTCGAAGGGTGAACCTAGAAAAAAAAATGCCTTCTGTGAATCAAGTAAACAATTATGCAACTGATTCATTAAAACTAGTGAAAAGAAATGAACGCAAACGTGGAGATGTTGTGCTGTCCATAGTGACCAATAATAATAAAGATGACACTTGAATGGCCATCTCCAAAAAGCCAGCATGTCAGTATTACTGTACGATTGGCTCAAAACCTTTTCATTTTGATAAATGCTCTAAAGCCTGAAGCCAAACAGTTCACAGAATATTCAGCGGAGCATTTCAAACCCACCTGCTTTTTTTCTAAACTCCTCTATAAGGCAACGAGACTCCTCCTGGATCCGTTCTTCAACACTTCTCTTCCCCATCCCGAAGTTCCTAAGTGTAGTAAGAGAGAAGCGTCGCAGCTGTCTCCAGCGCTCCCCATTACTAAGCATCACCCCTGTTGACAAAAACATTTTTTTTTAAAACAATTTTTTAATAATTATTGTATACCTGTATGTAAAGCCAAATAGTTTTTTTTTTTGTATCTCGGGTGGAGTAGGTAAGAACTAAATAAATAAAATAAACAGTGGGGGTTATTTACTAAAGGCAAATCCACTGTGCACTTGGAAATGCACTGAGGGGGACATGCAAGGAAAATAAAGAACAGCATTTTAGCTTGCACATGATTGGATGATAAAATCAGCAGAGCTTCCTCTCATTTCAGATCTTCCCCTCAAATCTACAGCGACTGCACTTCCAAGTGCACTTGTAGTGCAAAGTGGATTTGCCTTTCGTAAATAACTCCCATTGATTTGTCCCATTGAAGGTATTTCTGTTCACTTTCTAATTCAAAGGCACAGCAGTAAGTGACTGGATATCTCTGATGGCATATACATACTGTATATACCCCCTGTAACATAGATCAGAAATATTAGATTTTTGTGAAATAATAAAAAAAATAATAAAAAAAAAATTAAAAGAACATTTGTTATATCATGAAAACTAACCAATAAACAGTGCAAAAATAAGTTAGCTGATATGCAGAATGGATTAGTGAGTTCCTGGGCCCACACCAAGGGTCCGGAGATAAAAAAATGTGTATATTAAAATACATATAAATACATTAATAGTTAAGTAAGGAATAAGGGTAAATTATTAATGTACAAGAGTTTTTAAGGGATCTATCACATTTTTGTGGTAAGTAAGATGTAATCCATGGGGACCATGTTTTCTCAAATTTGTCTATATCATCACAAACAATAGCAGCAAGTTTTTCATTGAACAGAAACCAATTCATTTTGTTCCTGACCGAAGCGTAATTTGGATTAGAAGACCACCATTCTTTTGCGAAGGTTTGTTTAGCAGCAGTGAATAAAAATGTCAAAAGACGGAATTGGGTATTGGTAACATTTTTTGGTTTGAGATTTAATATGGCTTCTAGAGGGTTTTTGGGGGAAAAAAATTCCCAAAAAGATAAAAATCATTAAATACTGTGTATATCAGACCAAAATTGTTTTAATTTAGGACATTCCCACCATATATGTAAAAAGTTTCCAATATCTAAACAACCTCTAAAAAATTTATTTGAGATAGTTGGTTTAAACTTGGCCAAACGTTTGGGAACCAAATACCATTTCATGAGTAATTTGTAATTGGATTCTATTGTGGCAGTATTAATAGAACAGTGGGAAATAGTATACCAGATTTGTTTCCATCCTTCTTCTGTTATAGTTTTTTCAAGATAAATTTCCCATTTTGTCTTATATGAATGTGGTTTTGATTTATCAAGTATAAATCTGCAAATCCTATGATCCTATGAGGATATGATCCTTAGCAGTAGGATCATGTTTACAAAGATGTTCAAAGAGAGTGAAAGTTTTTAGATTATGCGAAGATCTTATAATATGATATATAAATAGTTTTATTAGAAAGTATCTGGGAAGTTCTTGATGAGGTAATTTGTGAGTTTGTTTCATAGACGAAAGATTTAATACTCCAGAGGGAGTTATTAGATCGTAGATTTTATACATTTTTTTTCGAAGCCCACCATTTGAATTGGAGGGGTTTATGGAATCCTGGTAAAAACATCAGGTTACGTACGATTGGTAATAGGGGAGCATAAGAGGACATTAAATGACTTCTATATTTGCATTAATTCTAAATTAACATGAAATGATTGATGATGGGGTTATCAATATGTTTTCTAATTTTTTTAAGAATCCATAGAATAGTTTCAATGGATATAGAGTCTATTTGGGAGGCTTCCAAAGAAATCCAGAGGGGAGGGTCTGAACAGTTATGGTAACTCATAAGATGAGATATTTGAGCAGCTGAATAATAAGCGGAAATATTAGGAACAGATAGCTAATCCTCCATTTTTTTTGTTTGGAAAAGTTTCTGTTTTTATTCAGGGTTTACAATTTTGCCATATAAAGGAAAATACTACATTTTGAATTGATCTTAGAATATGGGAAGGAATATTAATAGGAAGTACTCTAAATAAATAAAGTAATTTTGGTAAAAAAAAATGTTGATAGATGCTATGCGTCCTAACCATGAAATTTGATAGTTTTTCCTTTTCTTAAGAAGATATTTTATGTGACGTTTAATCAGGGCTTTTTTTTCAGTGGGAACGTGGGGGAACGCAGTTCTGGCACCTCCAGCACTGAATGTATCTAATGGCAAGGGGTGCTGGGGTGTCCAGGAGGGTCTACTGGTGCTGGCTGCTGGGGGGTCAACTGCTGCTGGAAGGGATCTGCTGCTAATGGAGGGGTCGATTGTTTCTGGCTGTTGGGGAGTCTATTGATGCTGGCCGCTGGGAGATCTGGTCTTGCTGCCAGGGTGATATTTTGTTGCAGGGGTCCTATGTTACTGGGGGGGGTATATTGCTGCTGGCTGCAGGGGATCTATTGTACTGCTTTTCTTGTTATCGTTACAATTTTTTATACAAATTACTTTAGCATAGCATGACATAATCATACTTGGCTTTGTATTCTCTGAATGAGACGGTGCTGGGAGGTGGGTAGGGGATGGAACCAAGAGATGTTGCTCTGAAGTGGGTAGGGGGCAGAGACAAGAAGTAACTCAGAAGGTGGGAGTTCCAGGACCTATTCTCTGTGAAAAAAAGCCCTGCGTATAATAGATGGAAAATTAGCATTATAAAGGGAATCATAAGAAGTGGTAAGTTTAATGCCCAAATAAGACAAGGCTAAGTATTCCCAGGGAAAAGGAAAATGTGTTTTAATATGAAAAATATCGGTATTTGACATAATAATCCTCAATTGGTGGAAGGAAGGAAATTGCATAATCTAGAGGTTGCTTAAGAATTGTTTCTCAGCCGGGAGAACAGAATTCATTGTATTTTGTACCAGGATATAACAAGTGTTGAAATAAAATGTTCATTTGTATTTTATGCAACAACTACACCAGCCAGTAAGTAGATGGCAGTGTTATTAAGTGTGCAGCTGCATCTATGGTTAAACTCTTTATCTTTCCTCTGTTGATAAAGTTTCCTATTTCTGTCTGAAGCATTAAAGCCCATGTGGACTGTGTACTGTCTGTTCTGTAAGGCTATATACAGAATTTCTAACAGGTTATGGGCCCAGCCATAGCCCAGAGAAAAGCTGAGAACCCAGTCATAGTCCAGTCATAGCCAGCTACAGCAAATAATGCAAGATACAGCAACAGAAATAAGAATGCAACAGAATATAAAATAAAATGGCCAGTAACACAGCTGCAAATCTGACAAACCAGAGCTATCATAGTTACATAGTTACATAGTAGGCGAGGTTGAAAAAAGACACAAGTCCATCAAGTCCAACCTATGTGTGTGATTATGTGTCAGTATTACATTATGTATCCCTGTATGTTGCGGTCATTCAGGTGCTTATCTAATAGTTTCTTGAAGCTATCTATGCTCCCCGCTGAGACCACCGCCTGCGGAAGGGAATTCCACATCCTTGCCGCTCTTACAGTAAAGAACCCTCTACGTATTTCAAGGTTAAACCTCTTTTCTTCTAATTTTAATGAGTGGCTGCGAGTCTTGTTAAACTCTCTTCTGCGAAAAAGTTTTATTTCTATTGTAGGGTCACTAGTACGGTATTTGTATATCGAAATCATATCCCCTCTCAAGCGTCTCTTCTCCAGAGAGAATAAGTTCAGTGCTCGCAACCTTTCCTAATAACTAAGATCCTCCAGACCCTTTATTAGCTTTGTTGCCCTTCTTTGTACCTGCTCCATTTCCAGTACATCCTTCCTGAGGACTGGTGCCCAGAACTGGACAGCATACTCCAGGTGCGGCCGGACCAGAGTCTTGTAGAGTGGGAGAATTATTATTTTATCTCTGGAGTTGATTCCCTTTTTAATGCATGCCAATATTCTGTTTGCTTTGTTAGCAGCAGCTTGGCATTGCATGCCATTGCTGAGCCTATCATCTACTAGGACCCCCAGGTCCTTTTCCATCCTAGATTCCCCCAGAGGTTCTCCCCCCAGTGTATAGATTGCATTCATATTTTTGCCACCCAAATGCATTATTTTACATTTTTCTACATTGAACCTCATTTGCCATGTAGTTGCCCACCCCATTAATTTGTTCAGATCTTTTTGCAAGGTTTCCACATCCTGAGGAGAAGCTATTGCCCTGCTTAGTATCGTCTGCAAATACAGAGATTGAACTGTTTATCCCATCCTCCAGGTCGTTTATGAACAAATTAAATAGGATTGGTCCCAGCACAGAACCCTGGGGAACCTCACTACCCACCCCTGACCATTCCGAGTACTCCCCATTTATCACCACACTCTGAACTCGCCTTGTAGCCAGTTTTCAATCCATGTACTCACCCTATGGTCCATGCCAACGGACCTTATTTTGTACAGTAAACATTTATGGGAAACTGTGTCAAATGCTTTTGCAAAATCCAGATACACCACTTCTACGGGCCTTCCTTTATCTAGATGGCAACTCACCTCCTCATAGAAGGTTAGTAGATTGGTTTGGCAAGAACGATTCTTCATGAATCCATGCTGATTACTGCTAATGATACCGTTCTTATTACTAAAATCTTGTATATAGTTCCTTATCATCCCCTCCAAGAGTTTACATACTATTGATGTTAGGCTAACTGGTCTGTAATTCCCAGGGATGTATTTTGGGCCCTTTTTAAATATTGGTGCTACATTGGCTTTTCTCCAGCTGGTACCATTCCAGTCAGTAGACTGTCTGTAAAAATTAGGAACAACGGTCTGGCAATCACTTGACTGAGCTCCCTAAGTACCCTCGGATGCAAGCCATCTGGTCCCGGTGATTTATTAATGTTAAGTTTCTCAAGTCTAATTTTAATTCTGTCCTCTGTTAACCATGGAGGTGCTTCCTGTGTCGTGTCAGTCTTGGAAATTCAAGAAGAAAATGTTGCTAATAAGAGAAGGTATGTGGAAATGTATAAATGAAGTCAGGCCAGAACACCCTTCAGATGAGTGGATACAGAAAGATCAGAAAGCCTAGAGCACAATCTCCCTTAGCATAGAAAATGATCAAATCATATATACAGTGCCTTGAAAAAAGTATTCACACCCCTTGAAATTTTTCAAATTTAGTCATGTTACAACCAAAAACGTAGATGTATTTTATTGGGATTTTATGTGATAGACAACACAAAGTGTCATATAATTGTAAAGTGGAAGGAAAATGATAAATGGTTTTCAAATTGTTTTACAAATAAATATGTGAAAAGTGACATGGCCGGACGTGTCTGAGGAGAGGTCTGCCAGCCCCCCATAAAATCCGCTCTAATGCTGCATCTAAACAGCAGCTCTCGCTACCCTAACTGCTCTCCTAAGGTGGCCAGACATCACACAGGCACAGAGGCACACGCCATGAGCAAGGCTCACTCGTCTACCCTGGCAGATTGGCTTAAAGAATTTCCCTGCATGGAGAAGCAAGATGGTGCCTACGGCCCTCTTCTCACACAGAGCGGTGAGACAGCTGCTGGGAGTACCCTGAAATTCGGCACAGCAGCGGCGGAGAAGTCGGGTGAGCAAGTGAATGCCCAGCTCCTTGAGGCAATTACTGCCAGCAACACCTCCTTAACAGGCAAAATGGAGGAGATACAGGTTGATATAGGCCTTATGAGGCATGACATGCAGCGTGTTAGGGAGAGGGTGGCAGAAACAGAGGAGAATCTCCACTATAGAAGATGATTTCTCCTCTTTCCCTGGCTGGGTGGTATCTCCTGAGAAACAAATCTCTTTCTGGTTTCAAAAGGCAGATAACCTGGAGAATCGCCTCAGGCGCATTAACCTCAGGATTGTGGGGCTCCCTGAAAAGGCAGAGGGACAAAACCCTGGGGACTTTGTGGAGGCATGGCTCAAATCCACTTTCCCTGAAGCTAATTTCTCTGTTGTTTTTGCTGTTGAGAGGGCTTGCAGAGTCTCAGCAAAACCCCCTATCCCTGGATCACCTCTCAGACCCCTGCTTGCCAGAATGCTCAACTGTAAGGATCGTGATCTTGTTCTCTGCAAGGCCCGACAGAAAGGCAAGATTCTTTTTAAAAATGTGCAGATCTTGATCTTTACCGATTTCTCGGTTGAATTACAAAAGCAGAGAGCCACATTCACAGATGTTAAATAGAAGATGAGAGAGAATGGGATCATCTACTCTGTCTTTCCCTGCTCGGCTGCGGGTGATTGATGGTAGTCGTGGCCTCTTCTTCAATACTCCGGAAGAAGCCCAAGAGTGGTTGAATGCAAAAAGTAATCCGCCACGATTATCTTAAGGTGGAATCATTGCTGGAGGAAAAATCCTTCTACCTTGCCTGTCTTTATTCTGCATCCTTTCTGTGCTAAGTGCTTGATAATGATCCTATTCTATGCAAAACCTTTTATTTTTTTTGCTTTTAAGTAAGTGCCTTTGCTGTATTAACAGCAAATGTTATTCCCCCACTGTTTGGAGCATCGTTTTGATGAATAGCATAGACTACCATTTACATTTAACAAAAGTTTTGTTTTTTCTTCATTGCGTTTTTGTCCTTATGTTTTCTGAGTTACAGACTTCTTATTGTCCAACCTTGCCCGTTGCGGCCATCTTGTGGACAAACCTGGAATTTTTCATCAAGAGGCAAGTCCTCTGATTTCTGACTTCTGAGGTTACTGATTGAGAATTCTGGTAGTATTATACACATTGCATTATGGGTCCTGTACACATCTAACACTGTCTAGTCTGGAACTGTTTACTGATCTTAATGCTAGCAATGTAGAATATACTCTCATGAGGGAGCTTTCGGGGAAGGCTGCAACCACGTATTGCCCTCACATATGCGGTTGCATTGTGTGAGCAATGCCCCGTTGAAACTTTTTCCCTATATCATCAGTCAAATGTCACTGGTTACATCTGTTATATATGGTTTGGCTCTTGGCCGAGAATGTTGGGTCATCTGCCAGTCTGTTCAATGGTACTTATATGATTACACTGTTTTGCAGTCTATCTCATTGCATTCTACCTGAGATGTATTGCCTGATATGTTGACAATGCTTTACCGATTGTTTGATGGCTAATCTATGTAACTTCTTGCCCTGGAATGTGAGGGGCCCAGGCACCCCACACAAACGTTTCCAAGTGTTCACCACAATACTTAAATCCAATGCCCACTTGATATGTCTTCAGGAAACGCATTTAATTCCTGACCATATAGAATATCTTAAGAAGCACTGGATGCAGTGGTTGGGCCATTCCTGGAGACTAATCTGCTCTTGGACCCAGTCATGGACAGACATGGTGACCTGGCCTCACAGCCCCAGACTTTATCTGCTTTTGGCACCTTAGTCACTGAATTTGGCTGGAGTGATTTATGGTCCATCTCTAGCAGGGGCCGTCTCTCGAGAATTGATTTGGCCTTAGGTAATGATAAATTTCTTACCAACTAACATTTTTTTTGGAGAGTCATGGTACTGAGTGAGGTTTAATATTTTGGGACACCTTGAAGGCATACTTGAAAGGGGCTCTTAAGTCCACCTTATCATTTATTAAACGTTCTTCCCGACCAGATGAGGAAGATTTAGCAAAAAAGCATCAAGCAACTGAAGCGACTTAATTAGAATCCCCAACCTCCTCTAACAGTATACATTGGGAGTTTATGTCTCTCCTGTATGTAGATCACATTACTACTAATGCAAAAAGGAAATAATTTTATGCCCAGCAGAAATATTTTGAGGGGGCGTGGCTTGGCGCGCAGCGTGGATGGCTGCACTGTGCTAGAGCTCCGGACACCTGTGAGGCCTGGGATCTAAAACGGACCACTGAAAGGGTGATTATGTCCACACAAATCAGGCGTGGGACACATAATCACTTCCTGAGATCGCTGATGTCTCCCAAAAGGAGGATTTCAACTGCTAAACTCCACAAATACAGATATAGCAGCGGAGGGGAAAGCTTTAAGATGGCGCCGCCGCCCAGACTAAACAGGGAAGAAGACATGGAGGATGATGAAGTCTCTCTGCCGTTGTCGGAGGACTCTGCAGCAGGTAATAACAACAAAGACCTGCCTTTAACATATGCCACTATGACTGACATAGCAGCAGCTATAAAAAGATCCTTTTCTGCAGCCATCACTGACATTAAAACTGAGCTGCTGAGACTAACAGAACAAATGGCTGTCAGTGAACATGCGTGGAAGAAGGCACAACATCAGAGTCAGAGGAATTCCTGAATCTGTGTCCACTGATCACATCAGACTTGCCTTGTCCACCATTTTTAACAACCTCATTGACAGACCTGAACAATCTCCCATTGAATATGACAGAGCTCACAGAGCCCTCAGACCCAGAGCACCAGATGGCATTCCCCCTAGAGACATCATTTGCTGTCTCCCGAACTTTGGCTTGAAGGAGAGCATTCTCCAAAAAGCGAGGTCCCAGGAACAGATCACCTTTGAAGATACCACAATTCAACTCTTCCAAGACCTCTCCCCTATCACTTTAAAAAATAGGAGAGCTCTGAAACCCCTGCTAGAAGTGCTCAAAGAAAAAGGGATAAATTACCGCTGGAAGTTCCCCTTTGCCTTACAAGCTACATTTATGGGAAAACAGCATATGCTCAGAGCACCAGATGATCTACTAAATTTCTGTGAATCCCTCCAGATTGCCCCAGTGGACCTCCCAGACTGGTACGCAGAATTCCGTCTGCCCCCTACAATCATCAATCCACAGTTTGCTCCAGGCTCATCTCCTGCTCAATCTCCCTTCTACCTGGGGAAACAACGCAAAAACCCCAACAGGAGCAACTATAGTTCTCCGGGCTCCTCCAAAACCAGCAAGAGTCCAAGATTTAAAGATGCTAGACACTACTGAATTTCCCACCTCTTCAACGGATTAGGAAGAAAGGAGAAGTGGAAGAACTTTTTTCTTTCTCCTTTTATTTTTCTCTTTCTTTTCTTTTCTTTTGTTGGTTATCCCTTTTCAACTGATTTCAGTTTCATTCAAATCACTCCACGTTTATCATCAGATGTCTACGGCTCACACAGCAACAACAAGCCCTTTTAAACTCCTATAGGCAGCTTTGGTCTATGCACTAAGAAAGAAGGAAGAGAAAAGGTGCAATTTAAGCCTTTCTCCACTAGATGGCCCTATCACTCCAAAATAACAACACCAAATCAACTTTAATATCATATCCTGATTGCAATTTTATTATACCATCAGGTGAAGATTGCTTTACATATTCCCTAACATGACATACACATCCAATCCTCCAACCATTGGTATAAAACCAAAATGACATTAACTACTTTAATCTCTTAGCTAAGGGTTTTGTAGGGAGCAAAGTCTTATTGTTTGTATTTTTGGGTTTAATGTCTCCTCTAAAAAGTTAACATTCTCTGTTCAAAACTACATAACAATAACAAAGACAGTGCCTATACAAAAGAGCATGAATCCTCATGTATCCTGCATGATAATATATATGTTCTGTACGCTAACTTTTTCTTTTTCTTTAACCAAAGAGACTGGCTTTTCTTATATGCACCTATAGAACTGTTTTTGGAACCTTTTCTCCTTTCCGCGTTGCCAGGACTCTGAAGCTCTAAAACGTTCCACTACTTTCCAAAACAATTTCCACTACTGTCCAGCTCAGTAGTGAGTAATCTAAAGAAACTACACATTGATAACAGATAATTTTTTTTTTGGACATGCAAGAAAAAAAGAATATCTCACTTTACTAGATCAAACAGCATATAGAGGAACGATCACATTACATTTTTCTCCACTAGATGGAGTGCTTACACCGTATATTCTTTTAAAGGACCTTGATATTAAGTGTTGCGAAATAGATCCTAACCCATGTTATAGTGTTATAAAATGATGCAATAGGCCCATACAATACCTTTACAGGATGCAAATGTATACATAAAAGCTCTAAATGCTAAAATATTGGACACCCGTACCCAATTTTTACCAGGGGCAGATCTAACACACTATGGAATCTCACAGACGCTTTAACACTAAACTCAAAGCCTTTTCAATGTTAGGCTATATGCCTCAAATGTTTATATATTTAAGCTTCTCCCTTCTTATTCAGATGCACTTTTTATATTAGCCACAGCTTATTGGATGAGTTCTCATGGTATATACTGTAGACAAATACATTATGTTAGGTATTGTTCAAAAGTGATGGTTCAGTTTTTGCATATCACTATACCAGATTTTCATTTCAATGGTCCCAGAGAACTATCTCACAAACTTCATACATGACCCCCAGGCCTTTCGGTCCCACACGAGGAGTACCCTACACTAAATACAAGTTATTTTTAATAACTAACAATTATTGTTATGTTTGCACACCACTAACGTGCCTCCCACTTCCCCCCCTGAGTACTACTTAGTGCCAGAAAACTAGACACTAACTAGCTCTTGTGTTGCGTTTGTTACAATATGATTTTTTTTTATTAATCAGACATAAGATACATGGGACATAACATTACAATAGTGGTTGGTCATAGAGATATTGTCAGTTTTTTGGCTTGAGTAGATTTGTCAAACAAATGCGGTTTCATACAATGGGGTTAGATACCATTGTTGTATTTCAATGTGAACAGGCTATTGTCTCTATAGCTACAGTACACAAGTAAGAGATTTACTTGTTTGAGGTTTTTTCAGCTCTCAAACTGAAAGAATGACTGTTAGATTACTGTCAGGTGTTGGCTTGATTAGACAATGGGTACGTACATACAGTTTTCAACAGTCCACTGTCTACACAGCTACAGTAAACAGATATGTTTTCTGTTGTTTGGTAACTATAGTAAACAGCCTGGCACATAAAAGGGGGATTCAGGCATAAGCTAGGGACACACACACACACACACACCATCATGCTGTAACATCAGAAGCCACCCATGATAGAAGAACAGTGCCTGATGCTCCCAAAAAATCGTTGCCAATGGAGATCACGAACATACAGTAACAGAAGATAAGTAACCTTTAAGTGTATTTGTACTATTATAGACCATAGGCTGTTCAGTTTGCTAGGCATTTTGCTTGTTATAGATATCTGTCAGTCTGGTATTGTATTCCTAATATTTTAATAGTTTTGTATGTACAGCATCTTTGTAAAGTAAAAGCACATTTACAGACTGCAGAAATCTCAGCTTCCTTGCTTATACCACAGAGTAACCTTGCTAGACAGACGCAAGCAAAACAGCTCTCCACCTGTTAGGTGGACCTCAGAGCTAATACTCCACCCCACAAACCCTAAACCCTTTGTCTTCTCCTTCCCATCCTATCCCCCCTTCCCCTCAATTATCTATTATCCCAATCCCCCTTTCCCCCCTACACCGTCCCTAACCCCATAACCTCTGACAACGTTATAAGACTTAACGTATCTTTACCCAACTATAAAACAGTTGAAACATGGCTTACGCATTCTTAGGAAAATCACCAACTGTTATCTCACATAACATAAACAGCCTAAACATACCCAAAAAAAGGTCAAAATTATTGAAAGAACTAAAAAAGGTCAGACCATCAATTGTATTCCTCCAAGAAACATACTTCAAAAGCAAACAATTCCCTAGACTCACAGATAACATCTTCACGACGGCATATCATGCCACCAATCCTCAGGCCAAAACAAAAGGTGTATCCATTTTAATTAATGAAGACTCTCCTTTTGAATTAAAGCAACAACTCACAGACACTGAAGGTCGCTATATCTTCCTAAAAGGTACATGGGAAGGCTCCCCTGTTACTTTAGCTAATGTCAACACTGCACACGTTCCGTTTTGTCGCAAAATTATTGAAGAGCTTAAATGGTTTGCAGAAGGATGTACCATTCTAGGAGGGGATTTCAACATCCCACTCTCTCCACTTAAAGACACCTCCACAGGACAGACCTCTGTAGCCTACAAAACCCTCAAACGAATAAAAACACTCTTACAGTCTCTATCATTTGTAGACACATGGAGATCCACACACCTAACAGAGAAAGATTTTTCCTTTTTCTCCCCACCACACAAACATTATTCACGAATCGACCTTTGAATCGATTTTTGTATCCCAAAGAGACTTAACTAACCTGTCCGCAGCTGAGATAGGCATCCTCTCTCTCTTTGATCATGCCCCTACAGGCATCACACTGACATTTAACCCACCCAAACAATACACCTTCAACTGGAGACTTGACTTAATGCTTCACTCCTTACTGACCAAAATATAAAAGGCGAAATCCGTAGTACTATCAACAACTACTTTAAAAACAACATCGACACTGACACAAACCCATTAAACAACTGGGAAACATATAAGAGTGTCGTAAGAGGGGAGCTTATAAAATGGCGAGCAAGGAAAAAAAAGGAGAGAGAAGAAGAAATACACAGACTATCCCACCAAATTGCTAAACTAGAACTGCAGCATAAACAATCCCTCTCGATCAAACTAGAAGAATTAACAAAATGCAGAAACTCCCTGAAGGTAATCTTAGATTTAAAAATTAAAAAAGCCCTCTTTTTCAAAAAGAGTATTTTCTATGAACAAGGAGATAAAAGTGGGAAACTGGTCAAAGCCCTCAGAGAGGCAACACTAGCAGGTCATATACACTCCAGGAAAGACAAGGAAGGAATCCCCAAACATAAATCCTCAGACATAGCCAAGCTATTTCATACATTCTATTTTAAATTATATAACCTACCAGAACAACACAAACCTTCCCCCCTAACACTCTCGAAACAAGCTGCGATCCAAGAATTCATAAGAAATAGCAAAATCCCATCTCTTACACAGGCAGATTCAAAAAAATTGGAAGAACCCATAAATATGACTGAAATGCTAGAGGCCATCAAAAATCTGAAATCAGGGAAAAGCCCAGGTCCTGACGGCTTCACTTCTCAGTACTACAAAACCTATACTCACCTACTTACTAAACCTCTCTTATCTGCTTTCAACTACTTAGCAACAAATAAACACAACTCAAATTCCTTTCTTATGGCTCATATAGCAGTAGTGCCCAAACCCGATAAAGATCATACAGAATGTGCAAACTACAGGCCCATCTCACTCTTGAACGTTGATTTAAAGCTACTAGCAAAAATTTTAGCCAACAGATTAAAACCCCTTTTAACTAAGAGCCCTTGCACACTGGGGCAGGGGGCGGCGTCGGCGGTAAAACGCCGCTATTATTAGCGGCGTTTTACCGTCGGTATGCGGCCGCTAGCGGGGCGGTTTTACCCCCCGCTAGCGGCCGAGAAAGGGTTAAATACCACCGCAAAGCGCCTCTCCAGAGGCGCTTTGCCGGCGGTATAGCCGCGCCGTCCCATTGATTTCAATGGGCAGGAGCGGTATACACACCGCTCCTTCACCGCTCCGAAGATGCTGCTGGCAGGACTTTTTTTACCGTCCTGCCAGCGCATCGCTCCAGTGTGCAAGCCCTCGGGGCTTGCACACTGGATACACAGCTGCGGCACTTTCGGGGCGGTTTGCAGGCGCTATTATTAGCGCAATAGCGCCTGCAAACCGCCCCAGTGTGCAAGGGCTCTAAAATCATAGGACCAGAACAAGTAGGGTTTATGCCAGGACGAGAGGCCAGAGATAATATTACAAAAGCACTGAACCTCATCCACTTTGCCCAGAACTCTAAAACAAAAGGACTTTCATTATCTACTGACGCCGAAAAGGCCTTTGATAGAGTCACCTGGGATTACATGCTGTCCATCTGTTCACATATAGGACTAAATGTAAACATGCTCTCCTGGATCTCAGCATTCTATTGAAGTCCTCAGGCTAAAATCAAAATCAATAACATCCTATCTGATCCCATAGAAATACATCATGGCACACGCCAAGGTTGTCCTCTCTCCCCAATTCTCTTTATTATTTCCTTAGAACCATTAATAAGATCGATTAACTTGAACAAAGACATTGAGGAATTCACAGTAGGGAAGAGAGAATACAAAACTGCCGCTTATGCGGATGACCTCCTGTTCTTTCTTACACAACCCCACACCTCTGTTCCCAACCTTAAAAAATTATTTGAAATTTTTGAATTTATCTCTGATTTTAAAATCAACAAATCGAAATCTGAAGCTCTCAATCTCAATCTCCCCTTAGACCAATTGAAATTAATGAAAGATAACTATTCCCATATGGGAACAATCAACACTCAAATACCTAGGGATAAACCTAACTAACAATCTAGACTCACTCTATTTTGCCAACTACAAACCTCTCCTATCCAACATTAGAAAAGATCTTAGTAGATGGACATCAAAATCATTCTCATGGTTTGGCAGAGCCTCGATTCTGAAGATGATGGTCCTTCCCAGGTTACTATATCTATTCAATGCACTCCCCATTAGACTGTCAGATATTTTTTTTTCAGTAAACTCCTTAAAATACAGAGGCCCTTCCTATGGGCGGGGCAAAAAAAACCTAGAATAAATTTTAAATTATTAACAAAACCTAAAAACAGAGGAGGTATAGGTCTACCAGACTTCAAAAACATATCACCAAGCCTCTCACATCACCAGAATAATAGATTGGCATTGCCATGGGAATAATAAGGACTGGGTCCTTCTAGAACAAAAAAACACTCACTGTATGGTTGACTCGAAGGTTAAATCATTTGAAACTCTACAATCAGAGTGGGACGAATCATTCCCTGGCCTATGGTTCTACATACAACTGAAGGACTTCTTGGTAAATAGCAAACATAAATCAAAATACTGCCTCCCTATGACGCACCTAGAAAACTTATAGTATGTTTCAAGAGGTCTTAAGTGACAAACGCCACTTCTCTAGCATATTCATGGCTGAACCAAACTCCTCATACAGACAACTGTAAGCACAAGGAGAAGTGGCAGATTTTGGCAGTCTCCTCTCTTGAAGGGTATCACTATGGGTGATAGAGTAGACACCATAGGATTATATGCAGATGATCTTATCTTATATTTGCAGGATACCGCTACTTCACTAGGGACAGCAATGCACATAATTGATAAATTTGGAACCTATTCCGGACTCAAAATTAATTGGCAGAAATCAGCACTGAGGCCCTTTTTCGTCACAGGACACTTCCTGTAGAGATACACTATGCCCTCTTAAAGTAGTGTCCTCATTTAAATACTTGGGAATCATTATTACATCATCTCCCTCAGATGCTTTTCAATTTAGACCCATTACTTCTAATGATTAAAACTAGTGTGTGTATGTGACATCTCATATGCCTATCTCGGTGCCTAAAGCATTTTTTAAAAAATCTGGACATGTTACTCATTTCCTTTATTTGGGCTAATAATAGGCGGAAACCCAAATGTTCTATTCTACAGCGTCCCAAGGTGGATGCCGGCATGGCATTGCCGAATCTATATTACTATTATTTGGCTGGGCAGCTGCGCCACTTAACTGACTGGTTGATACCGGCTACACCGGCGGTGGTTGAGTCATATCCTGCTTATGTACTTAAAATCAACCACTTGCTGGTGGCGCTGGAGACACCTTTGACCGCACTGGGGGAAAGGCACATAACAATATTGACTTTAGCCCACAAGGAGTGGAGGGAAGCCAAGAGAATCACAAATTTTAAGGGCACTAATGTGACTCTTTTGCATAAACCGATGTCCCCCCATTTAAAGCAATTTACAGACTACTATTTTTGGGAACGAAGGGGGATGGTTACTCTGGATGACATCTATGAGGACAATGTTTTGGCTTCTTTTGATGGCTTGCGGAGGAAGTATGAACTGCCCTGAACCACCTTTTACAGGTATCTTCAAGCTCAATTTGGTACCCATGACACCGACTTTTCTGATTACCCAATGATAGGGGTGCTGAGGTCTCAGGACCCTAAAGGGACTTATATCAACTCTGTCTATCTGTATATCAATTTGTTATCTGCTAAGACTGGCGGGGCTCTGCTGGAGGTCCACACTAAATGGCAACAATTTAACCCTGATTTATCTGACGAGGACTGGGAGGAAGCGTGCTCCTCCCATTTATCTGTGTCCCCGGCTGTTAATAATTGATCCATCTTTATATGTTACATCAGTCATATCTGACCCCAGTTTGATTCCACGCCATGCATCGTATACCTACCTCTACCTGCACTAGGTGCACCTGCCCACGTGCGGACTTCGCACATGTTATGTGGCTTTGCCCAGTCATAGTGAGGTACTGGCAGCAGGTGACGGAGATATTGACTGCAGTTTTGTCAATCCCTGTTCCATGCACCCCATTGGTGTGTTTGTTGGGGGTCCTGGATGAAGAGTTGTGGCCGAGGCATACTAGGACCATGTTAGTGTAAACACCATTAATGGTTCGTAAAGCTGTGGCACTTAAATGGATTCAGCCCACCCCTCCATCTATACGTACATAGCTTTGGTTAGTAAATCAGGTACTGCCTTATGAGAAACTTATTTTTGAACACAGAGGTTGCCCAACTAAATATAACAAGGTGTGGGATGCATGGTGTTCTTTCAATCTCACTGTAACCAATGCATGAGAATATCATTGGGGTATTAAGTAACTGGAAATAATAATTTTGTACTTCTTTGTCATTATACATGTATATCAGGATTGGTTTGAAGAGGAATGCTGTATAATTGTACTTATGCAAAATATTTATGCACTGTAAATGTACCTTACTGTTCTATGTGCTCTTGTTGAGTACATTGTTTATTGTCACTGTTTTATACCTTTTTCAATAAAAAGAATTAAAAAAAAATGTGGAAAGTGTGGCGTGCATTTGTATTCAGCCTCCTTTACCCTGATACCCCTAACTAAAATCTAGTGGAACCAATTGCCTTCAGAAGTCACCTAATTAGTAAAAAGAGTCCACCTGTGTGTAATTTAATCTCAGTATAAATACAGCTGTTCTGTGAAGCCCTCAGTGGTTTGTTGGGGAACCTTAGTGAACAAACAGCATCATGATGGCAGAGGAACACACCAGATAGGACAGGGATAACGTTGTGGAGAAGTTTAAAGCAGGGTTAGGTTAAAAAAAAAATATCCCAATCTTTGAACATCTCATGGAGCACTGTTCAATGCATCATCTGAAAATGGAAAGAGTATGGCATAACTGCAAACCTGCCAAGACATTGCTGCCTATCTAAACTGACAGGCTGGACAAGGAGAGCATTAATCAGAGAAGCAGCCAAGAGGCCCAGGGTAACTCTGAAGGAGCTGCAAAGATCCACAGCTCAGGTGGGAGAACCTATCCACAGGACAACTATTAGTTGTGCACTCCACAAATCTGGCCTTTATGGAAGAGTGGCAAGAATAAAGCCATTGTTGAAAGAAAGCCATAAGAAGTCCCATTTGCAGTTTGTGAGAAGCCATTTGGGGAACACAGCAAATATGTGGAAGAAGGTGCTCTGGTCAGATGAGACCAAAATTAAACTTTTTGGCCAAAAGCAAAGCGCTATGTGTCAGGGAAATGGCCATAGGACTGGCAAAGTTGCCAATGCTCATCATGGCTTCCCTATTAAATGGAAGGGGTATCCTGCAGAGGAAAAGTCATGGGAACCTGCAAACAATATACATGCTCCTAGGCTTTTAGAGCTATTTCGCAATAGATATCATGAAAAATGGGCACTGTCAGGAAAATGGCCATAGGACTGGCAATGGCACCAATGCTCATCATGGGTTCACCAGACAAACCTCTAGGCACATTGGCATACGCAGATGCGTGATGGAGCTAACGGGCTTATGCAGATGAGCAACATCGCTAACGGCTGTAAGCAGATGCGCAAAGGCGTTTATGGGAATGCGCAGGTTGTGATAGATGCTGACGCCCACTGCCTATAAAAAACCCACTGCTGAGATCCCTGAGTTGCTGGATTATCGTCAGCTCCCCCGTGTTCCTGCTGATCTTGGACTTCCCATTGAACGACCCGGCTTCCTCTACCCGCTTATCCTGATCTCCTGGCTTGACCCCTGGCTTATATTCTGACCTACTTCTGCCTGTTCCACTGTTTGATCCCGGCTTGGTTCACCAACTCTGCTTCTGTCTGTCTTACCGTGAATGACCTTGGCTTGTTCCAATGACCCTACCTGAATCCTGAAGTTGCTTAAGGACTGATCTTACTCTGTATGACCCCTGGCCTGGCCTCTGATTCTCCTACCGGATTTCTCAGCTATCTGCTATGTCTGGCTCCTTTCTAGCATGCCTGCCACACAGTGTATCTAGCTTGCTTCAGCTGCTCCACGGTGATCAAGTCATCAGGCCACAGCCACCGGCAAACCCTGCTTCTTTGAGCATTGCATTCCCTGTTCCACCTTCAGGTTTGCGCTGCACTCAGCCACAAGGGGAGCCCTCTCAGCACCAACTAGACTTCTGACACTATGCATGGCAGAAAACTAACACTGCACATCAGCCTGACAACACCATCCCCACCGTGAAACATGGTGGTGGCAGCATCATGTTGTGGGGATGCTTTTCTTCAGCAGGGACAGGGAAGCTGGTCAGAGTTGATGGGAAGATGGATGGAGCCAAATACAGGCCAATCTTAGAAGAAAACAACATGTTAGAGTCTACAAAAGACTACAATGGAATGGTTTAGATCAAAGCGTATTCATGTGTTAGAATGGCCCAGTCAAAGTCCAGACCTAAATACAATTGAGAATCTGTGGCAAGGCTTGAAAATTGCTGTTCATAGATGCTCTCCATTCAATCTGACAGAGCTTGAGCTATTTTTGCAAAGAAAAATGGGCAAAAATGTCACTCTTTAGATGTGCAAATCTGGTAGAGATATCGCCAAAAAGATTCCAGCTGTAATTGCATCGAAAGATGGTTCTACAAAGTATTGACTCAGGGGGGCTGAATACAAATGCATGCCACACTTTTCACATATTTATTTGTAAAACCATTTGAAAAACATTTATAAGTTTCCTTCCTTTTCACAATTATGTGCCCCTTTTGTTGGTCTATCACATAAAATCCCAATAAAATACATTTATGTTTTTGGTTGTAACATGACAAAATGTGGAAAATTCCAAAGGGTATGAATACTTTTTCAAGTCACTGTATATGTAAGTGTGAAACTGCTTAAGAAATGTGGGAAGGATTACAAAAGGTGTATACAAGAGCTAATCTCAACAATAAACTGTATTTGATTAGAAAGCTATACCATACCAAGCTGATGAAAGGCCAGGATATGCAGGGTTACATAAAACACACCTTGGCTTGGAAATGGTTGATCGCTTGAGAGGTATAGGAGAAGAAATACAAGATTTTCATGTTGCAGCACTATTACTCAGTGATTTACCAGAAAGTTATGAAAAGCTTGTCACAGCACTTGATGCATGTCTAGATGATGAACTGACATTGGAATATGTTAAGGGCAAACTTGTGGCAGAATATAAGTGTAAAACAGAAAGCATTAATAGGGATGGTGCTTCCGTAGCAGAGTCTGCTTTAAAGACGAAAAATAGTAATAAAAACAGAAACATAAAGCAAAAAACATGTGAATGTTTTGTGTGAAAGAAACAAGTTTATTCAAAAGCAGATTGCAGAATCTGGAAAGCTAGAATGCAAGAGCAAGCTAAACTGCAAAAGTGTGAAGGAAGAAACAAATTTTTCTACAGATAATGAATAGGTTTTTCAATTCAAAATCACACCTCATCTTTGCAGGGATGGTGTGTTGATTCAGGAGCTATGAGTCATATGACAAATTACAGACATTTCTTTATTCACCTTCACCAGAGTAAAACAGAAAAAAAATCACCACAGCTAAGGGGTAAATAATGGAATCAGAAGGAATAGGAGATAATTTTCTTTACTGTCCTATTTCTGAGAGTGTCATCAGAAAAATGTCCTTTATGTTGCTGCTCTTGAAACTAATCTTTTGTCAGTGAAGAAGCTCACGGAAAAAGGCCATGTAATAACCTTCCAAGATGACAGTTGTATCATCACAAAAGGGATATCTTACTTGCAAAGGCTAAAATTACAGATGAACTGTATCAGCTGAACTGCAATGAGGTGATTAATACTGCCAAGGAGGAGAAACATTCAAACTGCATTCACACATGGCTCAGATGATGTGGGCACAGAAGCCCTGACATAATAATGACTATTCAAGTGGAATAAAAACGAGTCCATGTAATCAAACAATGAAATGCACCAGCTGTATTAAAGGGAAAATGACAAGAAAATGGAAATTTCCTTTCTGCCTGGCTGCCACCTCACACGGCCGAACAGCATACCTTAAAGTGCCTGAAGATCTCCCCATCTTCTGTGATACTCTACACATACCGAGAGCAGATGTGCCCAACTGGTATGCAGATTTTCGACGCTCCGCAATCCGCAGAGATCACCCGCCTGAAGAACCTATGGAGGCCTCCAACACAGACCAACGGAGAAGAAGATCCCCCTCTACCACCCCGCCTCATGGTACACACTGTACTAACCGACGCAATCAAAGCCCACACTCTCCCACCTACAGGAGAGCCAGGAGGGGACGCTGATACCCACCTCAGTCGGTTGTGGACATCTGGGCCCCAGTACCTGTCCCTATGCCTGGTAGACCACGGCAGTTACTGACCCAGACACAGCTCTTCTCAACGTCATTTTTATTGCAGTTATATTTAGACTCTCCGGTTTATACTTTCTTTTATATTTTACTACCACCGCGTACCAGACTCATTGCCTTCACAAGGGATCCATGTCAGGTATCTGCAGGCGGAATCCCAACCTCCGTGCTCCTAAGATGATGCCACATAGCCTCCCCATTCTAACCACAGAGGCCTGAAACGAACCATACATACTACAACTACCAGAATGCACAGCGCTGGCCACCCAGAAACCGTGAGTGACCTCCCTAGCAACACACCAGCTTCCGGCACCTCACACTCTCATCATCACCGACGCGACGGACACAGAGGACAGATGACAGCTCGTCCTCTTCACGGAACAGGATCTACTACCCACCGGACAACATCGGCGCCTTAACCTGGCTTATCACGGGACTCCCGCAAGTCTGCGACCACCTCTCAACTCCGGACTCCTGCTATCTCGAATTGACGAGCCACGACCTACATCCCCACAGCTCGACATCATCCAGAGGCTCGATAGTGGAATTATGCGCATGCATACTACACGCCCTCCTGCGCAGGACCCAGAACACATACCTCATCTCAAGAGCACAGTCATGCAACATCGCGCTTTGATCTCTACCACCAACAATCACTCCAGGTGGGTAATAGACCCCTTCCCTATACCACCGTCTACTAACGCACCTGGCTTCGCCCGAAATCCGAGTCTACATGCACCTCGGGGACGTATGTAGGACTTGATTTCCCGCACCACGCAGGTACTTCACTATACATCCCATTGCCCCCCCTCTGTGATTCCACCGAATACTCTGCAGAACACTATAACGCTGATCCATGCGCCTCCTGTACGCCACTCTCTTTGTGTTTTACATTTACCTGTAATGTTGCTGTTTTAGAATTCCGTTGCTTTGTATTTTGTTTTTGAGTAAGTTAATACCTCAGTATTTACTACAATGTTTAGGTAGTTTTAATATAAAGCCTACATCACTACTAGATATGTGACAACGAATACAATGAGCCGGATCTGATAGACCCCTACCTCACTATGCACCCTGGCAGGTACTCCTTTATAGCTACACACTCTGACTCTACACCTGCATTCCCTTGGGATCATAGAGGACGGCCCTGTAATATATGACTATCTATATAGGATGCCGAACTTGAAAACAGAATTTAAATCCCCTGTACTTACATCGGTGTAACTCCCATTTTAGCGGCCATGGTCCTTATAATTACTTGTTAGGTGGCAATACATACATGCAGACGCCTATCTCTTGCAAACCCCTGCCTCGATCTCACCGTACCAATCTACTAGACCAGCATTCTCTACACCGAGCAACTAACCTATATCACACACCACTACACTCAATTAACTAAGGTCATAGGATGGCAGGCTACAACTGACTCCATACCTAACTACCCCGATAACTCACTTGTGCCAGTTCTCTGCCAACCCCCACACAGTCGCAGTGAGGTTCAACAATCCGGACTCATCGGATTGGGAATCCTCAGTGCTCTGTACCAGACCGAATATAGTCGAATAAAGAGACGGCAGATTGTGTTGACACTTCTGCCGCCCCATCGGTCTCTCCCCTGTGTTGCGTTCAACACGACTTAAGCTTCTGCTGCTACTTTGAATAACGCGCCTCCCCAACACTCTGTCCCTACGACTATACCCCCCCTTACCCCGACGGAGGTCATGGACCCCAGTGAACCCACCACAGTGCTGACCCCTCCTTACTCTCCACTCACATTGCGCTCTATGAATATACGGGGCCTAAATACACCTGAAAAACGGTCTCTTCTTCTCACCCACTTACAAAAATCCAACACCCACATCGCGCTCATACAAGAAACACACTTTAGATCTGATGCCATCCCCAAGCTACGGAACAAACACTTTCCCACTGTTTACCACGTGAGCAATAATGAAGCCAAATCTAAAGGAGTCTGCATCCTTATTTTAAAAAAGTGCCCTTTTGGGGGCGTGGCTTGGCGCGCGGCACGGATGGAAGCACACTAGCAGAGCTCCGTAGGTCACACAGCCTTACAGCCTGACACCCTGCAGCAGAGCACTCAATGCCGGGCAGAAAGCTCCACACCACCCCGCAGACACGATCCCGCCGTGGAAAACTACCATCCGCTGCCAGGAACATCGCCGATTTCCTGATACAATCGCAGGCGGCCAGCAGCAGCAAGGCCGGTCCCAAGATGGCGCCGACGCAACAGAACGAGCTCCACGAGGAGGATTTCAGTGGAGACTCTGAATCTACAGAGGACACAGGTAGGGGCAAATCCAGAGTGAACAAACCCCTGACATATGCAGACATGTCTGTGTTCTCGGCGGACATTAAATCCACGTTTTCAGCAGCTATTACGGACCTGAAAACTAACTTAGTAGTGCTCACTGAAAAGCTGGCGGCCTCAGAACACGCAGGGAGACAGAGAGACAAGGCCATACACAGATTGGATCAGGTCACTGTCTCACATGCTCAGCACTTTATTGACCTGAACAGACACGTGGAAGACCTCGACAATAGGGGCAGGAGGAACAATATCAGGGTGAGGGGGATCCCCGAATCAGTGGAGGCAGACCAGATAACTCCGGCCCTCCAGAGGGTCTTTAACAGCCTCCTCGACAGGCAGGAAGAGACAGAAATAGAGTTTGTCAGGGCTCACAGAGCTCTCCGGCCTAAAGGTCCCGATACGGCCCCACCACGTGACATCATATGTTGCTTACAGAACTTTCAACTGAAGGAAGATATAATGCGCAGAGCCAGAAGGAATGATAGGATCATCTTTAATGGTGAAACCATAATGCTATTCCATGACTTATCACAAATCACATTAAAAAACCGCAGAGCCCTGCGACCGCTTTTGGATAAGCTCAGGGAAAGGGATCTCAGATACACTTGGCGCTTCCCTTTTGCGCTCATTGTTTCGGCAAATGGTCACCAACATGTGCTCCGCACCCCAGCAGACCTTCCTGATTTCTGTGCAGGACTATGCATTGACCCAGTGGATCTTCCAGATTGGTACGCGGACTTCGCATTGCCACCACATGACAGAAGCCCACCAAGGTCGCCATTTTCCACACCTGAGAAGAGACTCTCTAAGAAGATGAAGCAAGGGAGATCTGGAGGCTCTAAACAGGGCACCCCAAATGCGAGATTGAGAGTAGATCGTGATCAGGCAGAAGACTAAAGATCTGGATGAACTCCCCCCTCATTGGTCACAATGACTTAATTCCACGCACCAGTTCACTATTAGCTCACTATTATAATCCCTTTTTCAGTTTTTGATTTGTGTTTTGTCAGCCCGGGCTCGCCTCTTAAACTATCTTCTGATAAGTTACTGTTAACACAAAGAGAGCCAGAGCACCCCGGAAGTTGTTGGCAAATGTTAAATGACAAAATGCTACCTTACTACTGCATAATAATTTTATCCGGTAGTCATAAAGGTATGGGTGGAATAAAAGTCATAGATGGTCACGACACTTTGAAGGTGATGACCATGAGGGGTGTTGAGAAAGTATTATGCAGTTATTGTTTGAGATTTTTTAACAGTTTGTCTGCCCCGCATATTTTAGGGAGCTTAGATGCTCTGTTAGTCAGGGTGAATTCACCAAATTCGTTTTTTTTATATTCTTGCAGTTTATATATAGGGCTGTGTGCTACATGGAGACACGGTTAGCCGGTTATACCTTCAGTTTTCAAATAGTTTTTCTGTGCACTTTTACAGACACAGGATACATTATCAATTTGACCAACTGACCAGGCGGCCGCCTCCCTTTGCCCCACAAAGTGATCTGGTGCTATCAGTAGACCACCAGACACACTATTTCTCTAGATAGGGCCCTATCTAGAGGTAACCGAATCTTAATTGTTGTTCATTGTTCTTTTTTCTCCTTTTTTTCTTTTCCTTCTCTCTCTATTCTTTCTAACGCCCATTCCTTTTTCTTGTAGACCTTGATCAGTCGCGTTGCCCGCCTCCCGAATCCACTGATTCCGTGTAAGTTCATTTCTCTAGAGCCTAGTTCTCGACACAACGTCTGAGTCAGTACCATGGCCTACTCATTCCTGGGACGTAAGCCTACGGTGATATCACATAACGTTCAAGGGTTGAATATACCCGAAAAACGTAGCACGTTACTCAGAGAAATCAAAAAAGGTAAGCCACATTTTATATTACTGCAGGAGACACACTTTAAAACCGGACATATCCCCAGGCTCACTGACTCAACCTTCACTAGGGCATTTCATGCCACTAACGATCAGGCAAAGACAAAGGGGGTTACAATTTTAGTCAACAGGAGTGCTCCCTTTGTTTTGTCGGAACAACTGACAGACCCGGAGGGAAGGTACATTTTCCTGAAAGGGACATACGGAGAACTGCCCATCACCATAGCGAATGTCTATTTCCCAAATAAAGCCCACTTAGCCTTCTGCACTCAAATGGTGAATAAATTGCAGGATTTCACTTCGGGATGTCTGATCATGGGAGGGGATTTCAACATACCCTTGAATCCCTTGACAGACACCTCTAATGGGTCGACTAGTATTAGATACAGGACACTGAAGAACATCAAAAACCATCTTCACTCCCTTAAGCTGATAGACTCCTGGAGATTCCTGAACCCGACCGGTAGAGACTTCACGTTTTATTCAACGCCCCATGAGAAGTATGCTCGACTAGACTACCTTTTTATTACACAAAATGACCTCCACACTCTCACAGAGGCATACATAGGCACACAATCCATATCCGATCACGCCCCTATTGCCCTAACCCTAGACCTGACTAAAAGGACACCAAAATCCCAGATTTGGAGACTTAACTCCTCCATACTCACAGATCCTACGCACGTACAAGACCTGAAGGACTCCTTGAGAGACTTTTTTGACCGAAATACTACGCCAGGGATGGACCCAATAACACTTTGGGAGGCCCACAAGTGTACAATTAGGGGGGAATTGATCTCGATGGGCTCGAGGCAGAAGAAACAGAGAGCAAAAGAGACTACACGTTTGATAAATCGCATCCACTACCTTGAAACTTTACACAAACAGTCCCTGTCGGTCTCCACGGCCTCGGAACTATTGGACACTAGGAAATCCCTGCAGAACCTCCTTGACAATAAGGCAAAACACTTCTTGTTCTTCAAGAAGAAGATTTACTACGAGGGAGGTAACAAACCTGGGAAGACATTAGCAAGGGCTTTACGAACGCACACACACAACACTAACATTTCGGGTATCAGACGTGCAAACGGCTCTTTAGCTGTCTCCACAGAAGATATTGCAAAAAATTTTCACGAATACTACACAAACCTGTACAATATACCACTACAACATAAACTGCCAGGAATGACAGGTGACAGAACACAGATCATCAGAGAGTACCTAGTAAAAAGCGGAAGACGCAGAGGCTGATACATTAGAATGCCCAATTGACACATTTGAGATCAATCTCGCCATTAAAGATCTGAAACAGGGCAAAAGTCCGGGCCCGGACGGGTACACGGCAATTTACTATAAAACATTCACAGATCTCCTGACGGCTCCCCTGGCGGCGGCCTTGAACTCCATGTCTGACTCCAAAGAGACACCACCTGAATTACTCTCGGCATTCATTACGGTCATCCCAAAAGAAGGTAAAGACCCTCATGAATGTGCCAGCTACCGTCCTATTTCTTTGCTGAACATAGACGTGAAAATTTTTGCAAAAATACTTGCCAACAGACTGAAACCCATCCTCAATAAACTAATTGGCCCCGAGCAGGCAGGTTTTATGCCCGGTCGGGAGGCTAAGGATAATGTTATTAAATCTTTGTTGCTAATAAACAAAATTAGAACAAGCGATACAGAGGGCCTTCTCCTGTCCACGGATGCGGAGAAGGCCTTCGATCGAGTGGCTTGGGACTATATGCTGGCCACCTGCAAACACGTGGGTTTGGGCACGAAGATGTTGGCTTGGATTTCAGCACTTTATCAAAAGCCTACGGCTAGATTAAAAATCAATGGCACACTTTCCGAGAGAGTTCACATTGCCAACGGTACAAGACAGGGGTGCCCATTATCCCCTATCTTGTTTATACTGTCCTTGGAACCATTTATCAGAAAAACCAATTTAAATCCCTCGGTAAAGGGCTGGCTGGTAGGGGATAGGGAGTTCAAGATCGCCGCATATGCGGATGACCTGTTGTTTTTTGTCTCGGGGCCACATATCACTCTCCCCAATCTCATGCAGGAATTTGGACTTTATGGTTACGTTTCTAACTTAAAAATAAACTATTCCAAATCAGAGGCCCTGAACATTTCGCTTAATGCCCACTCGCTTTCTTCTGCAATGACCAACTCCCCCTTCAAATGGGATCCCAAAAAACTGAAATATTTAGGGGTTAATTTAACGCCACAGATCGCGTCATTATATGACCAAAATTTCCCTCCGCTATTGAAAAGTATTGACAGAGACCTACACAACTGGCACACGGGAACCTTTTCGTGGTTTGGCAGGGCGGCCATCATTAAAATGACCGTTCTGCCCAAGCTCCTCTATGTAATACGCACATTACCGATCAAGCTACCACCAAGCCTGTTTAAGACCTTAAGAACCCTGTTCGTGAGATTTATCTGGGCTCACAAAAAACCTAGAATCAAGTTCGAAACATTAATGAAAGCAAAAGAAATGGGGGGGCTTGGAGTCCCCAACCTGAGAGATTACTATATAGCATCACACGCCGCCAGGATCATTGATTGGCATTGTCATCGGGATAGCAAGGACTGGGTGGGGTTGGAGATGGCCCTCTTTTCCACGCCACTCTCTTTCGCCCCTTGGGTACATTGGTCCAATTACCCTGACAAACTAAAGCACCACCCCATAACAGGTACCACTCTTAAATTGATGCATGATTTACCCAGAGGTAAAGTGATCACCTCAGCGTTAGGCCCTTTAACACCAATGAAAGACAATCCGGGTTTTATCCCAGGGCTTGATAACCCCCACCTTCAGTCTCCTACCACTGATAGACCTTTATTAGCGGGCGAATGTTATCACCAGGGCAAAGTCAAGGAGTACCAGGCCCTAAAAAGGGTCGACAATGTAGCAGAGCTGCCCTTTTGGGTGTACCTACAGGCTAGAAGCTATCTCAAGGAAAACCACAAGGGGGGAGACTTCTCTAGACCCCTGACGGAGTTTGAGTCGGTATGCTGTAAGGGGGAACCGGTTAACAGAACAACGTCTATGGCGTATGCCTGGCTACAGGAAGCAAAGGGACCAACAGATGACAGACTTAGGAAGGGATGGTCTGACACCCTACAGTTAAACATAACTTCTACACAATGGAAGAACGCTTGTATTTTAGCACATAAGTGCTCCATAAGCACTAAGGTCCAAGAAACTGCGTACAAATTGATGACACGGTGGTATCTGACACCAATGAGACTAAACAGTTGGTTTCCACAAGTGCCAGACCGCTGCTGGCGCTGCATGAAAGATAAGGGTTCGTTGTTGCATATCTGGTGGCAATGCCCTTTAATCGCTAACTACTGGAATGAAGTTCTTGACCTAATTAAACTGATTACGGAGACAACTCTGCCTCTCGATGCAGCGAGCTGCCTATTGCACATCTCCAACTGGCCTCTAAAAAAATACAAGCGTTCTCTCACAAGACACCTATTAAACGCTGCCAAATCATTAATCCCAATTTACTGGAAATCTACACGAGTTCCAACAGTCTCTGAATGGTTACGCAGAGTAGCAGATTTCCATGAAATGGAAGATACGCTTGCCCAATCCAATGAACAGGTAGAAGGCTTTCTTGAGACCTGGCGTCCCTGGATCGTTTTCAAATACTCCAAGGCTTTCAGTGACATTAAAGATGTCCAGACATCTGGCCCTGTCTGAGACAGGATAGCAGGTATTTACATCAACAAGCTCCACTTGGATGCAATCAGCTGGGCAACGCGACTGATTGATTGATTGATTATCCGCTTGACATCTACTTGACGAGGTAATGGTCATAAATCTCTTTATTCTGTTTACCTTTTCCTTTTTTTCCATCTTTTTTTATTTTTCTTTTCTTTTTTCTTTTCCCATCTCTCGTGACACATATTGTCTTTCCTGACTCCGACATGCAAGTCAGATGATTATATCCTTAACTTTATTACTGAGGATAACTGGTCATGACAAAGTTAAGTGTATAAGACATGAGAGTTATAACAATGTCATATTATATATCCAAGGTTGCACTTAACTTTACTGCTGTCTTTTCACATTATAAAAGAAATTGTTCACTATCGATAATTTTGCAAACTAGCGAGGACCAAACATGGCTTTATGTGGATCTTTGCTGTGATCACAGTTAACTTGATTTGTATTGTCTTGTCAACTTTTGAATAAACTATTTTGTGATGTAAAAAAAAAGTGCCCTTTTATAGTTACTGATGTACACCGAGACCCTGCGGGGAGATTCCTCTTCCTCAAGGGTTCTATACATAACAAGACCTTCACCATTGCCAACCTGTACTCTCCAAACTCACGACAAGTACCGTTCTTCCGCAATGCACTACAGCTCCTCACGACTTTTAGCACTGGCAGCCTTATAATAGGCGGCGACTTTAATGTCCCGCTTGATCCCTCCGTGGATACATCCAATGGTACATCTTCCTCTACTTATAGGGCTTTACGCGCAATAAAAACACAATTCAGGGAATTGCTACTACACGATGCCTGGCGCACACTCCATCCCACATGTAAAGACTTCACCTTCTTCTCCCCGCCACACTCCAAATATTCCAGAATAGATTACTTCTTCATCTCCCAAAACGAACTTTCAATACTTCACAAGTCCTCAATTGACCCGATGATACTTGCAGATCATAACCCGGTTTCCATGACCCTACACATTCCTAACAAAACTACCCGCGTCCACATATGGCGTTTGGACAACTCCCTACTCACGGACACCGAAATCTCACAAAAGGTTTCCGAACACCTACGTAACTATTTCTCGGACAACTGTCAGGACGACTCTGCTCCAGACATAGTGTGGGCCGCACACAAATGTGTTATAAGAGGCACATTCTTATCACAGGCCTCACGTAGAAACAGACTTCGAAAAGCAAGAATTGAGGAACTAACTACACGCATTTCTGTTCTAGAACGGAAACATAAGGCATCTCTAGCCCTAGAAGCACTAACTGAACTGACTCAACTACGTACCGAACTCTTAGAAGAATTGCACAAAAACGTCAAACAGAAATATATGCTCTCACAAAAATGCTTTTACGAATTTGGCAATAAATCCGGGAAGATGTTGGCTAGAGCAATACAGGCAAAAAAGGCGTCCCACACTATACACTCCATTGTAGACCCCTTGGGTAAAACTCTGGTAAAATCTGAAGACATAGCGGAGCAATTTGTGAACTATTACACAAACCTATACAATATACGTGCCCCCCAATCATCTTCCACCCTGACCGACAGGAAAGAGGCAATACACAACTTCCTTTCCCAATACGCACCCTCACCCATCCGGACCGAAGACTCAATGTCCTTAGACGTCCCCTTAACGACAGAAGAGATCACCTTAGCACTAAAACAGATGAAACCGGGCAAAAGCCCCGGACCGGATGGGCTGACGGTCGGTTACTACAAATCCTTTCCTGATCTACTATTACCTCACCTTGTCCAAGCCTTTAATAATCTATCCCCTGCCACTACGGCCTCCAAAGATATATTGGAAGCCCATATCACCCTAATCCCCAAACAGGGGAAGGATGACAAATTGGTCTCTAATTACCGCCCTATCTCTCTACTTAATGTAGACGTTAAACTGTACGCCAAAGCAATAGCCAATCGCCTCCTACCCATGATCCCATCTTTAATCTCCACAGACCAAGTTGGTTTTGTCCCCGGTAGGGAAGCTAAAGACAATACTACCAAAGCCCTAAACATACACCATTGGCTGACCTCCACTAATACTAAAGGCTTCTTCCTATCCTTGGATGCGGAGAAGGCGTTTGACAGGTTGGCATGGGACTTCATGGAAACCACCCTACAAACCATAGGCCTCCCGCCGAGACTTGTCAACATGATTTTAATTCTCTACTCTTCCCCCACAGCCAAAGTCCGAGTGAACGGTGGACTGTCGAGCGGCTTCTCTGTGTCCAACGGTACCAGACAGGGATGCCCCTTATCCCCCTTGATCTTCATACTAACAATGGAACCCATGTTACGCAGACTTAGGGAAAACTCAGACATCAAAGGCATTCAAATTAACCAAACACAATACAAAGTAGCCGCTTACGCGGACGATGTCCTACTATTCCTCACAGAACCGACCACTACCATCCCGAACCTGCTACAAGACTTTGCTCTTTTTAAATTCTTATCGAATTTACAAATCAACTTCTCCAAATCCAAGGCACTTAATGTATCACTTTCCCAAGAAACAGTCACGCAATGCAAACATAATTTTCCTTTTGGATGGGAAACACAAGCCATAAAGTACCTTGGCATTAACATCCCCACCAAACTCTCAGAACTGTTCAAGCTAAACTTTTTACCAATCCTACAAACCATCGAAAATTATCTTCAAAAATGGCAAGCTGGACCATTTTCATGGTTTGGAAGAATAGCTATTTTGAAAATGAACGTTCTACCTAGGCTACTTTATCTTCTTCAAACCATCCCTATACTGCTCCCACACTCCTTCTTTGCCAAGTACAAAAGAATTTGTAGAAAATTCATTTGGCTATCCAAACAGCCTCGATTGAACTGGCACAGACTGACAACTCCCAAACTACAGGGAGGATTGCAGGTCCCAGACATACAAACTTATTACCAGGTCTGCCATCTAGTCAGAATTGTAGACTGGCACGTCTAGAAAAAGAGTGGGTAAATATAGAAAATGCCTTTACCGAAATCCCGTTAAAACTCCTCCCTTGGATCAACCCAAAAATGATCCCGAAAACAACCACTCTGAATCCCCTAATCAATTCCACCCTATTAAACTTTACAAAATCGTGCAAAACCCTTAAGATCCAACCCATATCGGGACCACTAACACCTATTGAAGACAACCCGGAATTTTCGCCGGGTTTCTCCTTACTCCTCCCAGCCAGAGATCCTTACAGATCAAGGCTCCTAGCCCGGCAACTTTTCCATCAAGGAACTATACTATCGCACCCAGCTCTGACAAACAAATTTCCAGAATATCACATCCCCTTCTACAAGTATCTGCAGATCCGTCATTATTTACAGAATCTCCGACACAAAGACAACATACACAGGGAACTCACACCCTTCGAACTTTTATGCTCCAACACTGAACCTCAAAGACACCTCATTTCGACCATTCACGCACTTTTCTCCTCACATCAACACATTGAAACAGATACACTGGTAAAACAATGGGAAAATGACCTGCATACAACCCTAACCACAGTTTAATCACTCAAATCACCACTTACACCCCAGACTATACTCCGGCACAATACTTACTCCACCATACCTCGATTCCCCAACGTATATACAAGAAGTCACTTACTCTCCATCTCATTAACGCAGCAAACCTATGCATCCCCGTGCACTGGAGAAGCACGTCCCCTCCCTCGATCCCAGAGTGGATCCAGAGAGTGGACAGGATAGCTGACATAGAAAATCTCATACATCAAACCTCCGATTCTCCATCCAAATATAAAGATACATGGACATGTTGGACCCATTTTAAACAAACGCACCTGACACACACGCAGACCATCCTCCAATCCAATACCACTGGAGCCGACACTGGCCGGTTAGCTCATCCCCACACGAACCATTAAATATACATATTGTCCTATCCCTCCGTCTTCCTGTCCTCCCATCCCCTCTTTCATGTCTTATATAAAGCCCTGCCAATTGACTACTCCCTTTTTCTCCATCACCTTTTTTTTAACATTGTGAAGACTACCACCTTACATGAGGCACATTACCGACATGCCCTACTTATAGGCAAATTAATATACCCACTCTGGGCACAGTTAGCACCCTATTGGGGTGCCCAGGGTTCTGGGTAACTCTACTACCGTCGGTCAAGCTCATACACATTACGAATACCTTATATCACACTTAACCCCACTCAGGATCCGCTCACTGCATTCGATCAGACAGTTCCATGTAAAACAGAGGATATGTTCTTGTTGTTTCTCTTTTACTTTTTAACATGGAATGTACTCATCAACACATTAATATTGTAGGCCTCTGAAATTCTGTCTGAATTTATCCTTTACTTGATTCTGTTTAGTTTATTCTTCATATGAATCTATATGTGGACTGTAGACTACTCCCTGCTGTATTGGTCTACCACTGTATTGTGATTTGTAATCTGTGAAAACCCAATAAAATGTTTTAATAATAAAAAAAAAAAAAAAAATGACAAGAAAAACCTATCCAGAGCAGAGTAACAGCAGAGCTAAGAAACCTCTGTATTTAATTCATTCAGATTTTTGCAGTCCAATGGAAAAATTGACTCCAAAAAAGAAGAGGTATTTTCTCACTTTTAGAGTGATTAAGTGAAATGCCATAGAAACTTGACCAGTATTTGGCTCAAGTAAGCAATAAGTTTGGCAAAATGCAAATTGTATTGCGCACAGACAATGGAACAGTATATACAGGTGATAACACACAGCAGCAGTATCCCCAATACTTGCCTGTGGTGAATATGGGGGACTGGATAGGTGGTAAGTTTACTAGGGCTGATTCGCCACTAGAAGAGAAAGTTTATTATACAAGAGTTTATATTAGTACAAATCCATACATGGCTTAACCTCCCTGGCGGTATGATTATTTCAGATTTTTGATGCTCAAAGTGGTACAATTATTTTGCATGGAAATTTAGTGTTTTATATTGTAGGCTTGTAATTCTTAGGAACAACACACTTAAATCTGTCCAAACAAGAGTCTAGTAGACATCCCGGGTATGATAAAGTTTGAAACACAAAATTATAAATTATAATATAACAAATAACTATAAATAATTATAACAAATAATAATATAATAATATTAAAAATTATTCAATAATGTAATCAAATCAAAAACACTGAAATTTGCTCAGTTGCAGAATTGTCACTGTCATTACTTTCAGTGTTTGATGATGAATTTCCCCACAAATCACTATCGCTCAATTCTGCAAGTGATTCTAATTTATTATTGCTGTTTTCTAGCTGGTCTAAAACTGTTTTTGATGTAAAGAGACGGTTTTGGTTGCTATAGACAATCTCCAGTTTCCAGGCAGAAAGAACAGTATTTATAATATAAAACTGCATGTAGGGCACTGGACAAACCACTAGTGACAAAAGGGATGTGAAATTATTTGATACAGTAATGTAATCTGTAAGATTACAGTGTACTGTATGTATTGTGTGTGTTTCACTTTTTGAATTTGGCGCAGCGCTTGCAGGGAACGGAGCTCGGCACTGTGATACATGGAGCCGAGACACAGCCGCCGCACACTGCAGGTAGACATCGCAGGATGCTGGGAACAAGGTAAGTAACTGTACCTGGATCCTCCGATGCGATCCCAAGTGTGGCTCAGGGTTACCGCTTTTGGTACTGAAACTCCACCCCGAGCCACACTCTGGAATACCGTCAGGGAGGTTAATATGTAAAAAAGGTAAACGTGTAGTCTCAATAACTAACCTGTTAGGCCAAAGGTTTAATGTCTGTAACGGGGGGGGGGGGGGGAGAAGAGGCAAAAAAATACCCCCACACACATACGGACAGCTCCAAAACATAGGCAGCGGAAAGGTGAGCCAGAGAACAAAAAGTTCCTGTTAAGTTTAGAATGTAGAGCTTATTGGTATGTGGATAGAAGAATCAACCATGACCTAGGAGGAAAAAATAACCCCTATTAAAAAATTAAATTAAATAGCAATGGCAGTAACCACTGAAACCACTCCAGCAAACAATTTGTAATGGCCAGACATGGAGGAACAACCTCCACATACAGGCAGGTCCACCACTAAATATAACTCCCCTGCTCTACCTGTAATTCAGCTTCCACAGATTTCCCCCCTAGGCGACCATCCACCGCATCATGCAGCAGGCAATGCCTGCTAGATATAGTCCCCAACTTGGCATCAGACACCACGCCGACAGGCGTATATATATACTAATATAAACCTTTGTATAATAAACTTTCTCTTCTAGTGGCTAGTCAGCCCTAGTAAACTTACCACCTATCCAGTACCCCATGTCCACCACAGGACAGCCTTGACCTCTTTTGGGCTTTCACTGGTAGGCGATTGAAAAGTTTTCACTTCCCTCTGACGGGAGTCACTTTGGACAGGGGGCCATGGAACCCAGCTTATCTTAGAGGGGGTCAGGAAACTCCTGGTTCAGCTCCCCTGGCCCCTCTTATGTCTAAGTTACCCTGTGTCTATTAGGGGCACAGGGTGACCTGAGAAGCCCAGTCTGGTCTGATCTAACCAGATTCACTACAACCCAATTGGACTCAGCATTTCATTTTATCCCTGAACCAGCCAGGTTGTCTACACTATGATTAGAACACTGATATTGGACATTTTAACTGTAAGCAGGTCTCTCCATGTGGTCATGAAGTGGTCTGCACACCCAGTTACTGTTTTAAATAGTTGTTGAAAGGGTAAAGGTTTCTGTACCACTAACAAAGTTGGCCGCATGCCCAATTTTTGTTTATAGATGTGTTAATAAGTTCAAATGTACCTGTGCATGATGTGATTGGATGTAAAGTTTATCCCACCCTGTGTCTCTATGCCAACAAGGAGAGGGGAATTCTCTCCAGAGTTACAGTAAATCCTTGTGTCTGTGCTTCAAATAAAGTCTTATGCTGTTATTCACCTACACTGAGTTACGGCTAGTGACTGGGTGCTGTGAGGGATCTTGGATCATGCTGGTACCGGGCAAGGGAAGCTAATACGGGCAGACATACTTCTCAGGAGTACGGGGTTCATCACATTAGTGGCAGCGGTGGAATAAGTGCTTCCTTGCTGTTAACATGTCCAAACCACCACCGGGATCCAAGATCGTGATAGCAGACTTCGGTCGCCCCAGCGGATATATGGATCTGGCATCAGCATTCGAGGGGGTCCTGCGGATCACCCTTTCAGTATACCCCAGGACTGTTTCTGCAAATCAATACCTGGAGCGCAGGCAGCAGATTCAGGTGGAGCTCTGAACTGGAGCTCTCCAGGTTGCTGGTATGTACAAGGGCAAGTGCTATCCAATCCCAGGGGAACAGGCCAGTGACCAATGGGAGTTGCGGATGAAATTCTTGGGAGAGCAGCCCCAGGAGCAATGGGTGACTGAGTTGGACAGGCTGGTCCAGCAGGAGATAGAGCTGGACAATTGATAATGGGCTCTGCAATGGCACGCAGAGTAGGAATATTTAGGGGAGACAACAGAATGCTCTCTGGAGGGATATGACTTTGGCAGCTCTGGATTGTTGTGAGAGAGCCTTACAGATGGTTTTGTGTTTGGCGATGAAGGGGAACCTACGCTTGAGGACTTTTGAGAATACAGAGAGGCTGTGTTTGGTCTTGCAGGGGTCTCAGAGCTTAAACCTGATCTGGAATACTTGCTAAGGAAAGAACAACACCTGGAAAGGGCATACAGGGAACTGCTAGAACACGTTCAGCAGCATGCCCCAGAATCGGCAGCGGAAACTCCGGAGATTGCTGTCCCCAAAGCTGAAGTGCTGACAACAGAGCAGAGCTCTGCTAGCCTCTGCCCAGCACTGATAACATCTTCTGGGTTCCATGGACAGGATATGGTGAACCTCTATCCCCAGACACTAGTTCCAAAGACTGGGGATTCAATAGACTTTTCTGCTGAGGAGTAACAACCCTGTGAGTCAGCTAGAGTATGAGTATACTTCACAGTATGGCACTATTGACCTCTGCCTGCAACAATCAACTCTGCAGGAGCTCCTGGAACAGAATGCAATCGGCACCTCACAACTGAAGCTGGAGGTGGTGTCTGTGGATGGGACCACAGTCTCCACTGACAGCAACCCTGCAGAAGAGCTTGCAACAGGGCAGAGTGCTGCTGACCTATGCCCTCAACTAACAAAAGATGGATTTCCTTTGGTAGTGAATGGGACTGCGATCTCTACTGGCACAACCCCAGAAAAAGGTTTGGCATTGGACAGGAGGATATCAGACTTACTCTAACAACACTTTTTCTGTTTGTTTACAAGCATTAAAGACTGGTGCTTAACATGTAAATTTTATCACCTTATCTATAGATTTTATGTTGTGTTCCTCCTGAAGTAGCGGTCTATTGCCGCAAAACATGTAGAGGATGATCATGCACTGAGGAAATTCAAAACTCCTATTTTCCATCATGGAGTGTATTTGAGTTCTAGTGTAATGTAATCGATATGTAAAAAAATGTTTATAGTTGCAATTTTTGTATCTAGATACCCCATTATATTTTAACTATGTATCAATAAAATTCTTATGTTTTATCTGATGTCTAATCTATTCAGGGTACTGAGATAGTCCATTTTTTCCCTGCTCCCCCTTCCCGCTTTGGAGACTCTTTTTGGGGAATTGTCTTCTTGCACTTAATTATTTACCAGTAGCTAAAGTAAATTATTGTGCCGACCATTTCTGAATTTAAGCGCAGTATTAAAAATGTTTGTGAGAGAAGCATGGAGGTTGCCACTGCTGATGCTCATGCTTCAAAACTGTAAGTTGCTCAATACTTGTTTCAGGTCAATGAATTGCAAAGTATTGCACTAGATCAGCAAAACAGCCAGCTAGCATTTTCAGAAGGAGGTCAGCTTTGGTAGCTCCCATAGCTCTTTTAGGAAGGGTTTACATTTGATTAGAGGTATTACATACCATAGTCTTTAAATACAAGTTGTCCTGCAGGAAGTTTTGCTCTGTCACCGAAAATATCTGAGTTGTCTACTAGAGCCTCCTTAACAGCATCATATCCATGAAGAACCACCACTGCATTTCTTCCCAAGTGGACAGTAAACACATCTCCATGGATCTTCGCAAGCTAAAACAAGAAAACACTATTTGTTATTGCTTTACCTACTCTGAACTTCACACCTGTTATCTTCAATATGTAAAGAAGTCTTTGTATAGCTAATTGTTTTTTATTATTTTGGATAAAGTAAGGAAGGGTTTAAATCCTTCCAGGTTATTTATTTGCTGTCTTTGTATCATTAAAGATGTTGCCCTTAACTTCACAAGAAGAAGTCAGAGGAAATCTTCCAAAGTGAGGGAAATTCCTGTCTAAGACACGAAAAGGTATCTCTGGGAAGAATTTGAAATTTGGCTTCCTCCCTCACGGAGGGTTGTGGAGTCAAACTGGCATCATTGGTATATGACATATTTAGATGTAGCAGATACCTAGTCTCATTGTAGAAGTTGTGTTTCCTTCTGCTGGCCACTACCAGACACAGTAGTGACATAGTGGCTGATGAAAGGAACCACAATGTGCAGCGAGGAGACCATGAGGTTAAGTTCCAAAAACTGGAGAGTCTAAAATCTGATGCATGGTAGCCAATCAGCTTGTTTAATTAAACTTTGACAAATAACCTGGAAGCTGATTGGTTTCTATGCAGAGCAGCTACACCAGATTTTGCATTCTCCAGTTTTAGGAAATCAACCCCCATGTGTCCATCAGGTCTAGAAGTGGTGGATATCGGGCAAGAGAAAAGACTTGACGCATCATCTGTCAGAAGGGTGAGTAGTAAATATGCAGCAAATTCCCATTAATTTTTTTCATCAAGAATCCATAAAGAAAAATAGCAGTACACCTGTGAACTTGGGATGCACTTGACATGCGCACCATTCAGAGAAGGTTTTGCATTTTCTCAATGGATATAAAGTGATCTCTGATTGAATGAGGCGGAGAGGAGGGTCTGTAATGTCATAATCTCTGTTTTGTCCAATCAGAGGATGCTTTGAATTAATTGAGAAAATGCAAAGTGTTCTCTGAATGACACCTGTACTGAGCAAGTAACCTCCTGTAGCGGTACCCTCGTAAGGACTGCTGAGTGTTGATGTCTGTCTGTCACCCTGCCCAGCCAGGCACACAATTTTAAGCATCCAGAGATATGAAACAGTCCTTGTACTTGTTTTTTTGTATTTTTATTGAGGAAAATTACTTGGATAGGGATAGGGAAATCATGAGATGCCCAGATGATTGAAAGTCAATGTTGGGGCTGAACTATATACACTCACGGTATAGACAATATCCTCTCTTCCTCCAGCACATCACTTGCTTGCCCTTCCCGGACCAGCTAGCACTGAGGCCTGACACTGGCTCAGCCAGGCCTAAAGCAGATGCGCTTTGCAGGCAGGGACCGTGGGCTTCTTTAGTGTAGAAAAATTTAGGAAGTCCCAGTGCTAGCTGTCCACATGGCTACTGCTCCCAGCACCACCTCTTCAGGTACTGCCAGTCATCTGGGCTGCAGCTGCCCCTCTCCACTGCCCGTGCCACCACAATCCTTGTGAATGGCTCTGCACATATCCCAGACTGCTCATCCCAATCCTCTAATCTTCCAGACTGTGTGTCACTCACCAGCCCTCTTGATTGCCTCTGTGGAACTCCTGGAGACTTGCCCGGCAGTGTTCTCCCGCTGTCCTCTCTTCTTCCTCCTGTGCCTCCTGATTAGGATACCTCCGTGGGTTGTAAGAGGGTCCCGTCTGCACCCGAGCCCAGGCCCAAGGCCACCCCCAAACTGGGGAGCTCCCCCAAAGGCCCCGACAGCCTAACACTCCATCTCCATCTTCCACCCGATCACCAAATACCCCCCAGCTGGGATGACCCTGGGTATTTGAGGAGGCCTGCAGTTGGAGATTGGTCAAGGCTCCCCAGAACACCACAAAAAGCTCCACCTCTCCTCTCCTCCTTCCTTTCCAGAATATTCTAGAAGGCTCTGGAAAGAAGTAGAATGTCTGGGTGATGCTGCCTGTGAGTCACTAGCTCACTCAAGTCACTCCCAACCCAGATCTAAACACACCCAGGCTTGGCTGATAGCAAAACAAAACTCTGCAACTCCTTTTTTCATTAGGCAGCAGGGAGGCTGCTTGGCACGGGACCCGGTAGCTAGCGGCTATCACTGTAAGTATATAGCAACTATTGAACATTTCTGATATGAGACTTTAAGTTATACTATTGGTTACCACAAATCATAAATAACCAATATATAAAACAATCACATTTTATTGCAAATTTACTAAAAAAAAAAAATAAAGTAAATAAATGGTCTGCAGGTTTTTCCTGCTTCTTCAGACCGACAAGTATAATTATAACATATCATGGGTTGTTCATAATAGTAGAATGATCTCTAATAAAGAAAGTAAAACATTAACACATGTTTATTATCCATAATAATACGCCATTGTTTTACCATATGCAGGGATGTATCAACATAAATGCATGTGAAATACATGCATTTATGCAGATATAGCATTGTGGATACATAAGTATCACTTAAAAGTATCTTACCCCTATAAAAGAATATGTTCAGGGGTGTATTTTATCCAGAAACTTCAAAAATCATCACAGTGTCAATGTTAAATGCATATCTGTTTCTCTGCCACCACTATATATAAGGGCGCTATTGTAAAATCTCTGTTGAGGTCAAATGGTTCAATGTTTTGATGGCTGATATCTGATTTTTTTCCCTTTATCATACAGTTGTGCTCAAAAGTTTGCATCCCCTAGTAGAAAATGTGAAATTTTGGCATTGATATTAAAAATATATTAAATATATGTTAAAAAACCAAAGTCTTTTAAACATTAGCAGCGCTTAAGAAGTTCATATGTGAAATAAAATATAAATAAAAATGAAAAGTTCCACTTGTGTCTTAATTGTGTACAGCAGGGTTTGGGGTGGTAACTGATCCGTTTATAAAGAATGTTGAACACCAACTCTCTGCTGATCAAAATTCCAGATAAATCCTTCACCGCATTGCTTTCATGGGAATCCCCTATAGGTAATTCACTTACAGAAGGTGATGGGTTAACAGTATGCCTTTCACTAGTTTAATATCGACGGACTTAGTTCACTCAAATAGGATTGGATCTGTGAATGGATATTTGGATAGCTGTCAGCGCACTCTGCATACTTCCATGTAAATTAAGCTCATAACGAGCGAAGAAATGGAAGTGCCCATAGCATAATCCAGTAAATTAAAATACTTTTATTTAAAAAACAAAGTGATCCCATATAGATGTACACTTACATTGTATCAAAATAATATAAGCATGCATCATAGATCGTTGAGTCCTGATATACCTTTTTACCACTGAGAGCGGTATTCCCGGGTAAGGTGTCACAGAAGGAATCGGGGAATCGCCTTGTCCATCATATGTGATGTGCACCAGTAAATTTAAGGGGGTGGGGTGGTAGGAAGCTGGCAGTGAGGTACAGGGGGGATGATGACTGGGGGTACAGGGGGATGATGATGACTGGGGGTACAGGGAGATGATGACAGGGGGGTGCATATGGCAGGGGGTACAGGGGGATGATAATGACAGGGGGTGCATATGGCGGGGGGTACAGGGGGATGATGACGGGGGGTGCATATGGCAGGGGGTACAGGGGGATGATGATGACAGGGGGTGCATATGGCAGGGGGTACAGGGGGATGATGACAGGGGGTACAGGGGGATGATGATGACAGGGGGGTGCATATGGCAGGGGGTACAGGGGGATGATGATGACTGGGGGATGGATATGGCAGGGGGTACAGAGGGTACAGGGGGATAATGATGACAGGGGATACAGGGAGATAATGACTGGGGGATGCATATGGCAGGGGGTACAGGGGGATGATGACTGGGGGTGCATATGGCAGGGGGTACAGGGGGGGTGATGATGGCAGGGGGTACAGGGGGATGCATATGACAGGGGGTACAGGGGGATGCATGTGGCAGGGAGTACAGGAGGATGCATATGGCTAGGGGGTACAGGGGGATGATGATGACTGGGGGTATAGGGGGATGCATATGGCAGGGGACACAGGGGGATGCATATGACAGGGGGTACAGGGGGATGCATATGGCAGGGGACACAGGGGGATGCATATGACTGGGGGTACAGGGGGGTGATGATGACAGGGGGTACAGGGGGATGCATATGGCAGGGGGTACAGGGGGATGATGACTGGGGGTACAGGGGGATGATGATGACTGGGGGATGCATATGGCAGGGGGTACAGTGGAATGCATATGACAGGGGGTACAGGGGGGTGCATATGGCAGGGGATACAGGGAGATGCATATGGCAGGGGGTACAGGGGGATGATGATGACTGGGGGATGCATATGGCAGGGGGTACAGGGGAATGCATATGACAGGAGGTACAGGGGGAAGATGACAGGGGGTGCATATGGCAGGGGGTACAGGGGGATGATGATGACAGGGGGTACAGGGGGATGATGATGGCAGGGGGTACAGGAGGATGATGATGACAGGGGGTACAAGGGGATGATTATGACAGAGGGTGCATATGACAGGGGGTACAGGGGGGTGTATATGGCAGGGGGTACAGGGGGATTATGATGACAGGGGGTACAGGGGGATGATGATGACAGGTGGGTGCATATAGAAGGGGGTACGGGGGGATGCATATGGCAGGGGACACAGGGGGTGCATATGACTGGGGGTACATGGGGATGCATATGACAGGGGGATGCATATGGCAGGGGGTACAGGGGAATGCATATGACAGGGGGTATGGGGGGATGATGATGACAGGGGGTACAGGAGGATGCATATGGCAGGGAATACAGGGGGTTGCATATGGCAGGGGTACAGGGGGATGATGATGACGGGGTACAGGGGGATGATGATGGCAGGGGGTACATATGACAGGGGGTACAGGGAGATGATTATGACTGGGGGATGCATGTGGCATGGGGTAGAGGGGGATGATGATGACAGGGGGGTGCATATGGAGGGGGTACAGGGGGATGATGATGACAGGGTACAGGGGGATGATGATGGCAGGGGGTACATATGACAGGGGGTACAGGGAGATGATTATGACTGGGGGATGCATGTGGCATGGGGTAGAGGGGGATGATGATGACAGGGGGGTGCATATGGAGGGGGTACAGGGGGATGATGATGACAGGGGGTAAAGGGAGATGATGATGATAGGGGGTAACGGGGGATGATGATAAAAAGTTTGATAACAGGAATCGGAGGTAGGGTGGTGGCCTGCCAGGAACAGGGAAATAATGAGGGGCATGATGAAGATGATACTGACAGACAGGGGACAGTAGATGGCATCATATCATCAGGGTTGCTTTTTTGCCCAGAAAGAGCTTTCTTTTGGTGGTATTTGACCACCTCTGCGTTTTTTATTCTTTGCGCTATAAACAAAGAAATAGCGACAATTTTGAAAAAAAACAAACTTTTTTTTTACATTTTGCTATAATACATATCCAAAAAAATATATATAAAAAAACAAATGTATTCATCTATTTAGGCCGATATATAGTCTTCTACATATTTTTGGTAAAAAAAAAATCGCAATAGGCGTATATTAATTGGTTTGCGTAAAATTTATAGTGTCTACAAAATTGGGGATAGATTTATGGCATTTTTACTATTTTTTGGGACCATTGACATTTATACAGCGATCAGTGCTATAAATAGCCACTGATTACTGTGTAAATTTCACTGACAGGGAAGGGGTTAACACTAGGAGGCAATCAATGGGGTTAAATGTGTTCCCTCAGCGTGTTATAACTTTAGGGGGGATGGGCTACCAGGGACATGACAGAGATCACTGTTACTAATCACTGGGAACAGTAGTCCCCTGTCAGAACGGGGAATAGCCTTGTTTACAAAGGCAGTTCCCTGTTCTGCCTCTGTATAAGGCGATCGCGGGTCCCCAGCTAACATTGAGTCCACCCGACGCGCAGGGACGCGCCCGCTATCGTGCCTGCGCAAGCTGATGTACAGCTACAGTGATTTGTGCAGGAGAGCCGACTTGCCACAGTATAATGACGGCGGCTGGTCAGCTAGTGGTTAAATGTGTAAGAAAACAAGTGAAAATTCATAAACCAGCATCTAGCCAGTGAAAGTTCAAATAAATGTGCAAAAATGCATATATAAAGTTCCAAATGCAAAATTTCTTTCCCAAGTGCTGCTGTGCTGAAAATTCATAAAGTGCTGAAATGATTGATATCCACACAGGTGACAAAAGAGAAAATTGAATGACTCGCACTATATGGATGTGTGTGTGGCCAAATTCGTCACACAAAGAGCACTAAATACAATATCAGTGAATATATAAACAATCTGTGTAGTGATATATCACAATCAGTGCAAACAGATCACAAAAATGATCAATAAAACATAAATTATCAGTGCAATAATATATCGCAATCAGTGCAAACAATTAAAAAAATAAAGTCCAGTGGGAGGTATCATCGCGCCACCTCCCACTGTCGCTGTATTCTCAACAGGACGAGCTATCTGTGGTCATCCGGCCGGTGCCACAGTTCGTTTTTCCGATTGATGATGTTGATTGTCTTACCTACATGTGAGTGTTTTTGTTTTTTTCTACAATAAATTACCATTTGATTTTACACTATGGGAGCCCTCCCTTTTTTCTCTCCTATGATGACACCACTATGCTGAGGGTTGAGCCCCCTTCTTGTGGATCCATCCATTCCCACTCCAGCACCTGACGCCCTTTTCCAGCTTCCACTCCCATCTCTGCTCCATCTCCGTCCCTGGGAAGTCCGGACTACTAGGATCTCAAAAGCCCTTTTAGACCCTCTGTAACAGGGGGTCATGGGGTTCTGGTAAGCGGCCAGGCTCTTACTTTTGGTGGTGGTTCTACACATTTGAGGTTCCATGCGGTTGCAAGACCTGTGATTGCCAACTCACCCTGTCTTGAGTTCCTTTTATGGACTATTTTTTATTCTTTCACATGGGTTTTTTTCAGTGTATTCTGTTTGGACTTTATTTTTTTAATTGTTTGCACTGATTGCGATATATTATTGCACTGATGATTTATGTTTTATTGATCATTTTTGTGATCTGTTTGCACTGATTGTGATATATCACTACACAGATGGTTTATATATTCACTGATATTGTATTTAGTGCTCTTTGTGTGACGAATTTGGCCACACACACATCCATATAGCGCGAGTCATTCAATTTTCTCTTTTGTTCATTTATGTGTTTGTGTCACATTTAGACATCGCTGCTTTTTTATTATAATTTTAGACACTTTGAAGCGCAATTTTTTTATATATTTTTTCTCACACAGGTGACAACATGCTCCAAACCCTCCCTTTGTGGTTAGACTGACCAGATCCAATGGACCCCTCAAGCAATACTGCATTGTGGGTCAAACAGGCTTAGTCTGGTGAGCAGGGTGATGAGACCCCAACTTCAGGATACCATCCTTCTGGTAATGTTTCAAATTTGGACTTAAGAAGAAAGAGCCCACATAGTATAGATCATCTTGTTTGTTCAGTAGAAATCAAGCTTACAAAGTTCCATAGTAAAAAACAAGGATGTAGCATCAAAAGACAGTCTGCTAGTTCCAGGAAGCAGCAGGTTCTCCCACAACCGTATCTGCATTTCAACATAGGACGTGATGTCACTGCGGTGTTGTAGTCTGTAACTGATGAATTTCGCCCCTCCCACAGGGCTTTATGTGGGGTCCATTGGATCTGGTGAGTCTAATCACAAAGGGGGGGGGGGGGGTTGGAGCATGTTGTCACCTGTGTGGATATCAATAATTTCAGCACTTTATGAATTGTCAGCACCACAGCACTTTGGAAAGAAATTTTGCATTTGGAACCTTATATAACCTTATATATGCATTTGTGCACATTTATTTGAACTTGGCTACATGCTGGTTTATGATTTTTCACTTGTTTTCTTACACATTTAGGGCACAAAACTTGTATATATGTTTTTATACACTGTATATATGTTGTTTTGCACATTTATTTGAACTTTCTCTGTTTACACGCTTGTTTATCAATCTCATTTTTTTGGTATTTTTTTTTGGCACATTTCGTTCAAGCCTAGCACTTGGTAAAGCAATTTCGTAATTGGAGTTTTATATATGCATTTTTTCACATTTTGATTTTCACTGGCTACATGCTTGTTTATGAAATTTCACAAATTTATTGTGTTTTTTTGCACATTTTGTCTATATTAGCACTAGCATTTTAGTATTACCCAATTAAGCTTGTTTACGCTGCGGTATTCCCATTTTCTTTCACATTTTTGACTTACTGTATGTCATGAACAGCAGCAGCAAGTTTATCACTAATTACCATATATAGCACGGTTGATTTACTGTTTATTAATTTTCAGTGATTGGCACCATAGATTGTAGACTCTATAACAATTCACGAAGACCAAATAATATACACACATTTGGGTTATTTTTACCAAAGATATGTAACAGTATACATTTTGGCCAAAATTTATGAAGAAAAATGACTAATTTGCCAAATTTTATAACAGAAATGAAGAAAAATGCAATTTTTTTTACAAGATTTTCGGTCTTCTTTTCATTTATAGCGCAAAAAATAAAACATCCAGCGGTGATTAAACACCACCAAAAGAAAGCTCTGTGTGAAAAAAAGGACAAGAATTTCATATGGGTACAGTGCTGTTGACTGAGTAATTGTCATTCAAAATGTGAGAGCGCTGAAATCTGAAAATTGGTCTGGTTAGGAAGGGGGTTTAAATGGTCAAAGGTTAATTTCCCACATCTGTGACTTTTTAAATTGCAATCGGTGTCTGCGTATAAGTAGTCAATGGGTTTGTTTTCTCTCATGTGGATGCACTGAGCAGGCTAGAACCTGAGCCATGGGGAGCAAAAAAGAACTGTCAAAAAACCTGCTAACCTGCTAAGGTAATGTAACTTTATAAAGATGGAAAAGGATATAAAAAGATATCCAGAGCCTTGAATATGCCAGTCAGTACTGTTCAATCACTTATTAAGAAGTTGAAAATTCAGGGATTCTTGATACCAAGCCAAGGCCATCTTTATAAAATTCCATTACCTTGTTACGCAGGTCTTTTCTGATCCCCATGGCTCAATATTTATTTACTATTCTGCACAGCCTATTATATGTTATAATCTCCTTGTCGGTCCTGAAGAAGCAGGAAAAACCCACCATGTGTGTTGACCTATTTCAAGGACATATATGTATTTTGCTCTTTTTTTAATTATCTTATTTATTAATATGTGTGGAGCATTTATGGTCATTTTTAGTAAATTTGTATAAAAAATGTGATTGTTTTATATATTGGTGTCTTTATTATTTGTGGTAACAAGAAGTATAAGTTAAATTCCCATATCAGAGGTGTTCAATAATTGCTATATACTTACGGGATGATACTCTGGTTATACCACAATTGCTCTTTGGCGGTACACCATACCCTATTCTACACAATTACTCACTATCACTGTAGTCGCCTACTTCAATAATTTTCATCTTCCTCTTGGATCTTTCAGGTAAGACACATACATGTTTACCTTGGTCCAAGCTGGATCAATGTAACTATGCAAATATGTCCATATCTAAACTTCAGCTTTACGTATCTTATTCCCACCTGTACTGGCTCTGTTTTTGATCATAAGACACAAAGTCATGAAAATACTTAATGTGTTACACTTTCAAGAACCAATCCTAAAGTAAGAACACATGAGGAGCTGCTTCATTTGGTACCCCTTATCTCAGTGGTCATGTGCCTACTGCACCCCCTGTAGCTGCTCCCTCTCACCTTTATGAACGACTTAGGCAGATCTTTCATATTCAGCTGCAGTACATTTCCCAATAAAGGAAGAGGAGAAGGCCCTGGAGGCAGGTTCTCATACTTTTTATTTCTGTTTCTCAACATGAAGAATATGAAACAGGCGACACAGAGAGCCAGGATCAGCGTGCTAGAATCCATTGGCCTTGAAATTTGCTACCAATTGCTCTGCAACATAAAAAAAAACATAAAAACACACACAAAAACTGTATTAACAATGAGCCTCACCCAATACTGTTTACATGCAACAGAAAGTTCTTCCATTTCATTTCATCTAGACATATGTGGTTCATTTCGTAAAGAATTGAAACGTATACGAATCTCCAAACAACAATAGTAACAAATTTCAATGAATCTGAAATTCATTATAATGAAACAACAAAATTAATTTGTTTTACTTGGATCTTTGAAGCGTCCGAAGTAACGAATGATTCAAATTGATTTCTGAATAGCTTGTTGTTAAGGAGGGAGCGGCCACCACATCCTTAACAACTATGACTCATCTGCTGTCAGCGGGGTAGCCCGCTGACAGCAGAATGTAAACAAAAGAGCCAGCATTAGAAAATAAAAAAATAAAAACAATGTGGGGGTCTGGTCCAATCCATGCCAGACCCTTCGGGGACCCCAAGCCATAAAAATGTGTGGGGTCCCCAATAGTCCATACCAGCCCCTTAGGTCTGATATTAATTTTAAGCCCAAAATTCAAACTAGACTCTTATCCAAGCATGCAGCCCAGCAGGCCAGGTAAGGGGGGGTGAGTGAGGGCCCCCCCTTTTGAACCACACCAGGCCACATGCCTGGTTCCCCCTCTGATAAAGCACCTTGTCCCCATGTTTATGAGGACAAGGGCCTCTTCCCCACAACCCTGGCCCCGGGATCCCTGCCCCCCCCCAATGAATGGGGTACTTAGTACCCCTACTCAGTCACCAAAAAATATGTCAAAATAAAATAAAAACCCAGAGTTTTTGACAAGTCCTTTATTAAAAATAAAAAATCTAAAGTCCCTCCCTTAAAACACCCTGTCCCCATGTTTATGAGGACAAGGGCCTCTTCCCCATAACCCTGGCCCCTGGATCCCTGCCCCCCCCCCCCCCTCCCATGAATGAAATACTCCTACTCAGTCACCAAAAAAATGTCAATATAAAAAAAAAAAACTGAGTTTTTGACAAGTCCTTTATTAAAAATAAAAACTAAAATCTAAAGTCCCCTAAAGTAGATCCAATGCCAATCACAATGAATGCCGATCCACATGAAAAAAAGCCAGCTGAGTATGACGTGCCCCATCGAAAGACACTTGCCAAATGACAGGTAAATATGGGCCGGGGTCTTCTGGTGACGTCTCAGTGAGTGACAGGCTAGAGATGGGGAGGCGTGGAAAAAAAATTAAAAATCGTGAAAGAATCCCCTGATCTCCTGACATGTGAATTGGATGCGGGGAAACCCACATCCAATTCGCAATAGTGTGAACCCAGCCTTAATGAAAGATTTATCATACTTTATGTAAAGTCCTAAATTATTGCAAGTTCTCTCAGCTGAAGACAAGCAAATCCTGGAATACAATTTAAATAACACTGTACTTCTCAATGTAGTTCTCAAACAAGAGAAATATGCATGTCTGTCACTAGGGGGCGCTGCAGGGGAAATGTTTCAGTTTATTTTGCTTATGGACTCCATCTTGTACCTCCTATAGTTGGGTGATTGTTGGGATACAATAGTTAATAGTTTCTGTCCTCTCAGACCATAATTGACAAGTAAGAGGGTGAATTTGTGCGACAAATTAGTTAATCTTTTTAACCTTTAAATGATTTCTATTTATGTTCTCCACCATCACAGTATAATGTTAACCTATAGTCCGATCAGTAAATTGTGTTTACTTTTCCTTCTCTTGGTAAAATGGTGGGACCAACATTTAGAGTTTGGACATATTTCCACAGTGCAATTTTTGCTGAGAGCAAAGCTGTAATTTGCAGACATTGTGAGAAGAAACATTCTTTTCCAAATGCTACAAGGATGACAAAACACATCTTGGCATGCCAAAGGTGCCCTAAAGACACTAAAGAATACTTTATGAAATGAAATGATGAGGACCATTATAAAAGAGCAAGTAGCTTTTCCCTCCAGAGTTCTCATTCCAGAAACACTCTTTCTGCTGCTTCTGGATCATAACAAAGTGTCTCTTCAGCAGAAGCATCTTCAGGTAAGGCAGTGTTAGATAAAAGGACACCTGAATATCAGGAGAACATTGATTATGCTCTTGCTTCTTGCTTCTGGATCAGCATCATCAGTAACTGAAAATGCACATTGGCAGAAAGCCTTTAAATTTTTGTGAGTGCCCGAATTCATCGCTCATACTGAATTTGAACAGCTGTGCTCCCTCCATCAATTGCCCAGACATTTACTCTCTACCCTCTACCAACTAATTCATGCATTAACACACAACGATTTGCCACGGTATACCAGGGTGTGGTCAGTGGAACTGGGAAAAAAGAGTTCTTGAGGGCAGATTGGCAGACCTCCTTCCACTTTACACACAAGTCTTCCATCTCATGCTACTCTCAGGAAAAAAAATTCAAGATCCTCACCCGATGGTGCAAAGACCCATTGACACTACATAAGATATTTCCGTCCATTTCCTGTCCACTTGTTGACGATGTGGTTTGGCTGTAGGTAAGTACTTACACATCTGGTGGGAATGTGAGGAGATAAATAGGAAAGAATATCTCTGCGCTACCAGGACAACAATAAACAACGGAACACTAGCTGCAACAGACACTGAAATGGTCAAACCCTACCAACAATAAGTAAATGAAAATCAATATATGGTGTCGCGCTCTAGTGAAAAAATTAGTATCATAAATAAAGTGCTAAATTAGTTAAAGTGCTATATAAAGTGACATTGCATGTGCAAAATTGCATAAAATGCATAAAGTTGCTAAATAATCATATACCTTCAAGTTGCAAAAAAATGCATATAAAGTGACATCGCATGTGCAAAATTGCATAGAGATGCATAAAATTGCTACATAATCGCATAACCGTCAAATTGCATAAAATAAAAAGGTGCTAATGCTGACAAAATATGAGGTAGAGTCCAACAGTGCACATGTATAGAAAAAATGGATTTAAAAAATAAAATAAAAATAAGGTGTGGTGCTGTGCTCCAAGTGACAGTCAATGGAAATACAGTATTTCAGTGCATAGGTGATGTGAATCCTCTTCAGTGTATAAACACCTCAGGTGTGCAGTGGCTACCTTACCTTACCGTGTAAGGTAACAGCGTGTTGTAACAAATGGTGGTGGTCAGTAAATCCTCCAATGGCTCGCATCTGATGTCCCTCTTGTGTGGTAGTGGCCAGGGGAAGCGTCAATGGACTAGATATCCTAATATGCCTTGGTAGCCTGATGTATAGTCTTCATATATAATGATAGGTTATCTCTATATGCCTCAGTGACATTGGACAGCCTCCCAGGTCCCCGAACATAGAGTAAAAAGGAAAGGGAGGACCCAAATCATGAAGTATGTAATCACACATACGGTATTTATTTGAGTTTGCAGGTTTAAAAGTACTCACATAATTAAACAGGTAAAAAACAAGATAAAAACGAACAGCGAGCTTGTGGCCTGAAAAGACCTGTTCTCATGAATACTTCAAATGCTATTAACATATACAATCCTTGTTATTCCATTTGTAATAAAAAATCTAATTTTAAAAAGAAAGCTTAGTTTATTTACTGGAAAAGCTGTACTTTTATTTCAAGCATAATACAATTTTTAACCGGTTCCGGACCAGCCGCCGCAGTCAGGGGCGTAACTAGAAATAGCAGGACCCCATAGCAAAATGTTTTATGGGGCACCCCTGCAAACAGCCCCCCCTACAGCTGCCCTAGTGTCAATGCAGCGTGACCTGTGCCACATATAGCGTGACCTGTGCACAATGCAGTGTGACCTGTGCCCAATGCAGCGTGACCTGTGCCCAATGCAACATGACCTGTGCCCAATGAAGCATGACCTGTACCCCATACAGCCTGACCTGTGCCCCATACAGTGTGACCTGTGCCCAATGCAGCGTGGCCTGTGCCCCATACAGCGTGACCTGTGCCCAATGAAATGTGACCTTTGCCCCATATAGCGTGACCTGTGCCCCATACAGCGTGACCTGTGCCCCATACAGCGTGACCTGTGCCCAATGCAGCTTGACCTGTGCCCATTGCAGCGTGACCTGTGCCCCATACAGCGTGACCTGTGCCCAATGCAGCATGACCTGTGCCCCATGCAGCATGACCTGTGCCCCATACAGCGTGACCTGTGCCCAATGCAGAGTGACCTGTGCCCCATACAGCGTGACCTGTGCCCCATACAGCGTGACCTGTGCCCAATGCATCATGACCTGTGCCGAATACATCGTTGCCTGTGCCCAATACAGCCTGGTCTGCCTGTGCTCCATACAGCCTCACCTGTGCAGAGGAAGAGGCAAGCCACCCGGATCAGCAGAGAGCGGGATTGCCCGCTGTAATAGCTTTCATTTGAATTTCTCGTCTTCCCAGGGCTCATCGTCACATAGCCCCACCTCTTGGCCTGACACCTTTGATGACTTCACACGTCCCGCATTGGATTGGCGTTCTGTCTATCAAAGATGCCGGGCCAAGAGGTGGAGCTATGTGACGTGAGCCCCGGAAACACTGGAAGTTCTAATGAAAGCTATTACATCGGGCAATTCAGCTCTCTGCTGATACGGACAGCTTGCCTCTTCCTCTCCTCTCTCTTCCCCTGGCTGGGAGACTGTGGCGGCGGTGCTCTCATCCTCACCGGGCCCCACTCGGCTGCGGGCCCCATAGCGCCCGCATGGGTCGCTATGGTGGTAGTTCCGCCCCTGGCCGCAGTTATACTGCGGTAAGTTGGCCTGGCTGCGTGAAGCGTCGTAGCTATGCGTGCGCGCGCCCCCCTGCTGGCCGCGATGATCGGATTCAATACAGAAACGATCAATCTCCAGGCCCAGACCAATGAAATCTGGCCTGGACCTGGTGATCGGTTAACCCCTTCACCCCCTGTCACTGTGTCACCCAGTGCAGCATTCAGATTTTTTTTTTGATCACTGTCCTGGTGTCATTAGTGACAAAAATCAGCATTAGGGTAATTAGTCTTAGGTCCCCTAACCCCCCCTAATAAAGGTTTAACCCCTTGATCACCCCCTGTCATCAGTGATCACTGTATAAGTGTCACGAGTGACGCAGGTTAGCTAGTTTATTTTTTATAGGATCAGGGCACCCGCTGTATTTTACCTAAATAAAGGTTTAACCCCCTGATCACCCAGCGGGTGATCAAAGTTAGGTTTTAGCGTCAGATAGGGTCTACGTCGCCCCAGACAGCTTCAGATTAGTGCCAGTAGCGCTAAGACCCACACACGCACCATACACCTCCCTTAGTAGTATATAGGGTGACCACATTTCCAAACTGCCATTCAGGGACACCCCCCTACACCCACGCCCCCCAAAAAAATCAACGGGGCAGCGCTGCTATACCGCCGGCAAAATGCCCCTGTGGCGGCGTTTTGTGGGTGGATTTAACCCCTTTTCGGCCGCTAGCGGGGGGTTAAAACTGCGCCGCTAGCTAAAAATAGTGCCGCTTTACCGCTGACGCCCGGGGCGCCACAGTGTGAGAGGGGTCTAATACCAAGGTGGTCACCCTATTTGGAATAGATAGCCAGACTTTCCGCCACACAGAAATACATATGTGAAAAAAAAAAGAAAAAAAAAAGGAAATTTTATTGTTAAGAACATACAGTATCAGATTCTAGAAGGAACATTGTTAAAAGCAATATATGATTCATTGCAAGCATGCATGTTCTCATAGAATAGTATTAGTGAGTGAGTAGTGTACAAACCTGGAAGTTTGGCTGGCGGCTCGGCTCGCGGCCCCAGCAGTGCCAGCGGGATGGACAGGAAGACAGTGGCATGGACAGGGGGGCAGTGGGATGGACAGGGGGGCAGTGGGATGGACAGGGGGACCGTGGGATGGACAGGGGGACAGTGGGATGAACAGAAGGACAGTGGGATGGACAGGGGGACAGTGGGATGGACAGGGGGACAGTGGGAAGGAGAGGGGGACTGTGGGATGGACAGGGGAACCGTGGGATGGACAGGGGGACCGTGGGATGGACAGTGGGACAGTGGGATGGACAGGGGGACCATGGGATGGACAGGGGGACCATGGGATGGACAGGGGGACAGTGGGATGGACAGGGGGACAGTGGGATGGACAGGGGGACAGTAGGACAGTGGGATAGACAGGGGGACCGTGGGATGGACAGGGGGACAGTGGGATGGACAGGGGGACTGTGGGATGGACAGGGGGACAGTGGGATGGACAGGGGGACCGTGAGATGGACAGTGGGACCGTGGGATGGACAGGGGAACCATGGGATGGACAGGGGGACAATGGCATGGACAGGAGGACCGTGAGATGGACAGGGGGACCGTGAGATGGACAGGGGAACCGTGGGATGGACAGGGGGACAGTGGCATGGACAGGAGGACCGTGGGATGGACAGTGGGATGAACATGGGGACAGTGGGATGGACAGGGGGACAGTAATGGACTGTACAGTACCTGACCGCGAGATTGTGTTTCCAGTGCGATCCCATCGCACTGGTTCTCGGTGACAGGGTACTGTGCATGTCGCGCTGGCTCGCTCATCGGGAAAGGAAAACTTTTTTTTCCTTTCGCGATGAGCGACAGGCAGTGCTGACAGCTGTCTGGTATGACTCATGAGGGGGAATGCCGCGCCAAAAAAAAACCCGGCGTGGGATCCCCCCCAGGGGCATACCAGGCCCTTAGGTCTGGTATGGATTGTAAGGGGAACCCCCCTACGCCGAAAAATTGGCATGGGGTCCCCCCAAAATCCATACCAGACCCTTATCCGAGCACGCAGCCCGGCCGGTCAGGAAAGGGGGTGGGGACGAGTGAGCACCCCCCCTCTTGGACCGTACCAGGCCACATGCCCTCAACATGGGGGGGTGGGTGCTTTGGGGGAGGGGGGGCCCCCCACCCCAAAGCACCTTGTCCCCATGTTGATGAGGACAAGGGCCTCTTCCCAACAACCCTGGCCGTTGGTTGTCGGGGTCTGCGGGCAGAGGGCTTATCGGAATCCAGGAGCCCCCTTTAATAAGGGGGCCCCCAGATCCCGGCCCCCCACCCTATGTGAGTGAGTATGGGGTACATGATACCCCCCTACCCATTCACCTAGGGAAAAAAGTGTCAATAAAAAAACATAATACACAATACACAGGTTTTAAAAGTAATTTATTAGACAGCTCCGGGGGTCTTCTTCTGACTTCGGGGTCTTCTTCTGACTTTGGGGGTCTTCTTGCAACTTCTCCGCTCTCGACACAGGCACATCGAGCCCATAGTGCCCTTCCTGCTGCATTCGCTAATCCTAATTGGGAGCCCACCACTTCTGCAGCACCCGTACTTCCCCCATTCACTGGCCAACCCGGAATTCAGGTGGAAACAGTTGATTTCACGTCACTTGATTTTTATTTGCTGTTTTTCACCAAAGATCTCTATAGATCTATTGTGAACCAAAGCAATTTGTATGCTGGTCAATTCATCGCTGCTAATCCCCAGCTGACCCTTGCCAGAGATTGGGAACCAATTACTATTTCCGAATTTAAGACCTTCCTGGGCCTATCCCTCCTCATGGGCATAACTAAAAAGAGTGAGTTGCGGTCATATTGGTCCACTGACCCAATTCACCATATGCCCGTGTTCTCTGCCTCCATGACCAGGACACGATACGATCAGATCCTGCGGTTCATGCACTTCAGCAACAATGAACTCTGTCATCCTCGGGGTGACCCTGGATTTGATCGGCTCTACAAAATTTAGCCCCTCGTAAACCACTTCAACCAACAGTTTGCAGCCTTGTTTACTCCCGATCAAGTTGTCTGCGTTGATGAGTCCCTGATTACGTTTTCTGGCCGCTTGTCTATCAAACAGTATCTTCCCAGCAAGCGTGCCAGATATGGGGTCAAGATGTATAAGCTCTGTGACAGGGCAACAGGCTATACATATAGTTTTATGGTTTATGAGGGAAAAGATAGTCACGTAAAGCCGGAGTGAGGTAGATTGAGCGCACTCTGGGTGAGGATGCAGCTGATAAACCAGCACATAAATGATTTAAATAAAGTCCATTGGGCAATGTCCATAAAGCTGGAAAACTGCCCGGACTACATAGGGAGCACTGGTAAGATTGTGTGGGACTTGGTGTCACCCTTATTCGGAAACGGGTACCACTTGTATATGGACAATTATTACACGAGCGTGCCACTTTTTAGTCACCTTTTTGATTATGGAATTGGCGCATGTGGCACTGTGTGATCTAATCGCTGGGGCTTCCCCCAACTGCTTGTAGAATCGGAGGGATTCACAGAATGTTTTCGTTCTGTCCTCGCTTCACGCAGATACGACAGTCCAAATTCCTACGTGACTGGTGTTTTGGAGAAACCCCTCTGTGTCCACAAATACAACCTTAATATGGGAGGGGTGGACCTAAATGACCAGTTGTTGGTGCCGTACCTAACTGCCTGTAAGGCCAGACGCTGGTACAAAAAAGTGTCTGTATATTTATTTCAATTGACTCTACTGAACGCTTTTGTGCTATACAAAGCTTCAGGACAGACTGGATCCTTCCTTAAATTCCAGGAAGAGATCATCACAGCCCTTCTGTTTCCAGATGGTGCTTTGGCCCACCTTTCCAATGCAAATGCAGTGAGCCAGGTGCATTAGAGGCATTTTCCTTATGTTCTCCCTGGTACCCTTACCCAAAGTGACACCCGCTTTTATTGTCCCTCCTATCCTGACCAACCTGGTCTCTGCATCGGTGACTGTTTCAAACGCTACCACACACTAGTTGAGTATTAGTGTAGGGTACAGCACCACACAGTCCTAGGCACATGTACACAGGTTCTCGAAAGATGTGATGGCCATCACATTTTGAGAGGCCCTAATCTGCAACGTTCAGTTTATAGTTTTCTTTACAGTTTTTATAAAAGTGAAAAAAAAAACACACAAAAACACAAAAAAAAGAAATAAAATAAAAAATCCAAAAATAGCTGTGGTTGTATTTTTCTTCTCTCTCTCTCTATTGTTCTCTCTCCTATGTTCGCTCTCTACTGTCCGCTCTACTGTTCACTCACTATTGTTCTATTTCTATTGTTCTCTCTCTGTTTTATTTTTACTATGTTTTATTATATTTACTTTGCAGGTATTGTATGTTATACTGCAATGTTTGTTTTATTGTACATTATACTCTAATGTTACTTTGTTTTATTGTTAACAGGTACGCCATTCAGCTGCAGCACGGCTTTATTTATCTTGACAGCAACAGCGTTTGCTTCAGGCTTTCTAAAGGCATAAAATTGTGATTTTACTCCTCACTACCTATCACAGTTACGGAGGCCCTGAAATGTCCAGAAAGCACAACCCCCCCCCCCCAAATGACCCCATTTTGGAAAGTAGACACCCCAAGGTATTTGCTAAGAGGCATGGTGAGTATTTTGCAGATCTCATTTATTTTTGAAAATGAAGAAAGTAAAGAAAAATATATATATTTTGTGACAAAAAGCAAGATCTGCAAAATTCTCAACATGCCTCTCAGCAGATAGCTTGGGGTGTCTACTTTCCAAAATGGGGTCATTTGGGGGGGGGGGGGGGGGTTGTGCTATCTGGGCATTTCATGGCCTCCGAAACTGTGATAGGCAGTGAGGAGTGAAATCAAAAATGTACGCCCTTAGAAAGCCTGAAGGCGGTGATTGGTTTTCAGGGCCCCGTACGCGGTTAGACTGCCAAAAGGTTCCACACATGTGGTATCCCCGTACTCAGGAGAAGCAGCAAAATGTATTTTGGGGTGTAATTCCACATATAACCATGCCATGTTTGAACAATATATCATTCAGTGACAACGTTGTGTAAAAAAAAAAAAAAAAAGTAATTTTCCTGCAACTTGTGGCAAAATATAAAATATTCCATGGACTCAACATGCCTCTCAGCAATTAGCTTGGGGTGTCTTCTTTCCAAAATGGGGTCATTTGGGGGGGTTTTGTGCTATCTTGACATTTCATGGCCACCGAAACTGTGATAGGTAGTGAGAAAGTGAAATCACCATTTTACGCCCTTATGCCCTGTACACACGGTCGGATTTTCCGATGGAAAATATCCGATCGGAGCGTGTTGTCGGAAATTCCGACCGTGTGTGGGCTCCATCGGACATTTTCCATCGGATTTTCCGACACACAAAGTTGGACAGCAGGAGATAACATTTTCCGACAACAAAATCCGATTGCGTCAATTCCGACCGTGTGTGGCCTGTTCCGACGCACAAAGTGCCACGCATGCTCAGAAGAAATTCCAAGACGGAACAGCTCGTTCTGGTAAACTTAGCGTTCGCAATGGATACAGCACTTTCGTCACGCTGCAATGTTAAAAATGGTTTAATACAGCGCACTCTCTTCTTCTTTATAATGTGACAAGAATTAAGTAGTTTTGCTGCTCATATTCACACACACTTCCACAAAGTTTTATTTTTGTTTTTTTATTGGGATTCCCTGAATATATTGTTATTAGTTGTCACATCTGACAGAATGTTTTTTGTTTTATTTTATTTTCTGGGGGATTTTAAGCCTTTTTTTTTATTTAATGTTTGGATTTTTTCCAAGGCTGATCTTTGTTCAATGTTATTTTTATTTTTACTCCAGAATATTTTTGTGTGTGTTTTGTGTGTCAAGTTACCCCAACACCATTGATATCTTTTATTATTTAATCTCCAGGAGATTGTTTGTTGTTGGTGTCCCTTGTTCATTTCACATTGTATATTTGCAATGTACCTGAATCCTCACAAACAAACTGTCATTTTTGAAGTAAAACACATAGGAGAGTATAATTCAAAACAAAAATCCTTTATTAAGGGCTCAGAACCAAACAAAGAGGAAGGCAACACTGGATCAACAAGAGAAATTAGCGAAGCCTGGGACCCCCACGGCAGACATCAATTCTTCAACATCAAAATTGGTGGCCTGAGGAGTCCATATGTAAAGGAGGGCAGTCTGGTCCAGAATTCGCAGAGATCCAGATAGCAGCAGATGACATGTGTGTCCCCAGGCTGTGGTACCACAAGAGGCTGCATTTTTTGGCCGACCAGACTGGATCCAGGGTCCTCACTGTGGCTGTGGCTGTGGCTGTGCAGTTGGAGATGTGGCAGGAGGAGGAGTAGGACCTGGAGGAGGACTGTGAGGACCTGGAGGAGAAGGAGGAGGAGGAGGACCTGCAGGAGAAGGAGGAGGACCATCGCAAAGGTGTGTCTGAGCTGTCATTTGGCCCCTCATACCTTTGTTAAGAGCCTCCAATATGAGCGCCTCACACAAGACTTGTTGGCCCTCCTCCATCCTCTGCATTTTATAGGCAACGGTGGCAGCAATGTCCTCCTCCACGATGTGTCGTGCTCCCAGGACCTCTGTAGCCCTCCAAAAGAGTCCTCCGGTAGCCTCCTCTAGGGCACTCCTCCTACTGCCACTTTCTCTTTTCAGGGGGGGTGGAGGGACCTGCAGATCAGCCAGCCGGCTCGGCCCGGCCACCTCCTGGCTGAGACTTCCCTGTGTATGAAAAAGGGACATGGTTTTAGTTGTTGCTTCATCAATCACAATCCTAAATTAGTACTCCCAACTAACATCTAGTTAACATCATTGATTGGACAACCAGCAATATTTAGAGGAATGCTATACCTGGCTCAATCTGGGCTCCTCCACATGTGGCCTGGAAGGCCCAGGTTGGGCGTCAGAAGCCTCAGCCGGGGGGGAAGGAAGCGTGGAAGGAAGACTGGAGAGGGATGGCCTGGGTTCAGTCTGGCCTGCCAGAAAATGCAGCCTGTCGTAGTACAACATCCTGGGGACATAGATGTCATCTGCTGCTCCGGATCTCTGTGAATCCAGGACTTTCTTGCGCTCCCTTAGATATGTGCTCCTCAGGCCACCAATGAAGATCTTTAAATAGGTGATGTCTGCCGTGCTTCACCTGCTTCACAATTTCACACAATTGCTCCAGTGCTGCCTTCCTCTTTGCTTGGTTCTTGAAATGGGGGTGTTTAATCTCCCACAGACAGGACAGCTCCCTTAAGATATCTATGAATACTGACATGAAGTCATTGTCTTTCATTAAGATATCCATGTTCACTGCAAGACACAACACAAGACAAAGCCTAATGTCAGACAAAACTCTCCTAATCTTGTTACAATATAGGCCTCAATGTAGAAGCAGTATAGGCACAAGTTTGTCTCTTACCTTCGTTCTTACGATCGGCGCGTCCAATGCTCCTTCCTCCGCTCACAGATCGTACGTAATACGCACGCGTGTTACGCTTTATACACACTGCGCAAGCGTGTAACTCCGCCCGCCCCGACGTTCTTTCTAGTCTATTCCCCGCCCCTTTTCGTTTGGCGCAGTGGGTGAAGAGCATGATGGCGGAGTTAGAGCAGGTGTGTGCTAATTATAGCAACGAGGAGGAGGAGGAGGAGGAGGAGGAAAGCCCGGATCCGGACACGTCCCGATCCAGAAGGAGACGTTTTAAGGCCACAAATATGTCCTTTGGGGAGATGTTGGAGATGGTCGACATCATGAGGAAGTCCGACTATGACGGGAAGTATGGGCCTTACCCCAACCCCAATATCCGAAAGGCCAAGATCATGGCGAAAGTGATCAAAAGCCTTCACAGGAATTTCGGGGTACGAAGATCGAAAGATCAGCTCAGGAAGCGGTGGTCGGACCTGAAGTTAAGAGAGCCAGAGCAGTACCGAAAGATCCGGAGAGTGCTGCAAAAAAGTAAGTAGTTGTACTGTGTTCCTATTCTTTCTGTCTTTATTGCGTTCGTGCTGCTACATATGCTTTTATTAATTGTAACGTTTAAAAGGGCAACTTTAATGTTCATGGGCCCATTATTCGTTCGTATCAAACATTTTTCTTTCGGCCTCTAAAACACCATTGTTTAGGCCATATGCATTTTCCCACATTTTTTTGTGGCCTACTTGGATGCCAAATATTTGTTTGTGTAGATGGGTTTGTTACTAGAATGAAATGCAAACTAGATTGTGTGTAAGGAGAGGACACTGAGCAGCTGTTTTCACATCTGGACACTGGAGCACTAGTGTGGGACCCCAGAACACCATTTTTATTAGGGGGCCACACAGGTGCTCCAGTGTATACTATAGGGGGGTCTCCATCTGTGAACCTTGTACTAAACAAGTAAAGTATTGCAGCTTGACAAAGGCCAATAAAAAAAATACATCTTGGAACTCTGCCAAAATAGACAATTGTACCCCACTTCCAAGCAATGTTTCCTATTTCTAGTTCTGCCATCAAATATCTGTGTGCTAATTATACCATTTTTGTTTTACATAGGGGAGAAAAGACTCAGAGGACACCCCTCATCCGAGGAGACCAGAGACCCCCCACCTCTGGAAGAAGGTGAAATACCCCAAACCCAAGAAGAGCAGGAGGAAGAAGAAGATGTGGTGGAGATTGGCACCACAACAGGTGAGTGTCTGCGACCACAGGCTCAGGTAAAAGAGATGGATGGTGGCAGATTTTTGAGACCTGTTTTTTTTTTCTCTCTCTCTTTTTAGGTGATCGTGATGTGAGGGATAGAGAACGTTTCACATCAGAAAGTGCCCAGATCCTGATAGGGGAGATCATGGGGTGTAATGCCGAACTGCAAAACATCCAGCAAAAAATCAATGATGTTATTAAAAAAAATAATAACATCATTGATGTTTTGGGGCGAATTTAAAACCCCACAAAATCACTTTTTGGATTGTGGTCCAATCTTTTACATTTTTTTGCAATGTTTTGAAAAGCCAAATTTGGAGGATGCACACAGTGTGCCAACATGTGCTATCTGCCATTACGGGAGATCAATGGACACGTTTTGGGGGTGCAACCCCTTCCTCAATTATAAAGTCGCGTTGAGGAAGGGCTTGCTCCCCCAAAACACGTCCCTTGATCCCCCCTGATGGCAGATAGCACATGTTGACATTCGTAAATTGGTGTGCATCTTCCAAATTTGGCTTTTCCAGGGGTGATTTCCCCCCATCTGAACGCTATATCAAACCCAGTTCCTAAATACTGATGTCTGATATAGCCTTCAGGTTTTACCTAATGTGAACTTTGTAAGTTCAAGTTTTTTGGCTTTCTTGTTGGTTTTAACCAGGCCTGTTTTATCTGAAATGGACATTTCTATTTTTGATAATGCTACTGCAAAAATTGTTATACAACAAACATGTTGGTTTGTTTTAAAAACCTTTGGTAAATGCACATGTGATTGTGCAGGTATAAAAAAGTTGCTTACTCAAGAATGTGTGGATTATTGTGTCAACACTACAATACAACACTTTTGGGGTGATGTAATTGTTCTTTTCTGAGAAAATGTGGGTTATTTCCTAAGGGCAAATCCTCTTTGCACTACAAGTGCAGGTTTCGTGCAGTTGCAAGTGCACTTGTAGTGAAATGTGTTTTTGCATTTAGGAAAAAACAGCCAACAGTGCTTTGTATAATAAGGTTACACAATCACGACATTTTCTGGACTCAACACATTTCTGTCAGGGTCAGCTAAAACAAACACAAGCAGTAAATGTCCACAAAGAATTTCTTTTTTTGTTTATTATAAAAAGGCTTCACATATTGTCTGGCATATTGATAGCCCCCCTACCCGCAAAGAACTCCAGGTAGCGTAACCGGACATCACGGGCACTCAGGGAGGGCAAGCCAGGACGGCCACTTTCAAGCGCCGTCAGTGTGGTTTGATGTAGGATTCCGGCCTCAGGCCCAACTGAGCCAGCATAGTTGGCCGAATGTTTCCTTAAAAAGTTATGGAGAACACAGCACGCCAGTATAATATGGTTCAGTTTATACTCCGCCATATGGATGGGTGTCAGAAATAGTCGGAACCGGCTGGCCAGGATTCCAAATGCGTTCTCCACTCTTCGGGCTCTGGCCAGCCAGTAATTAAAAACCCTCTGTTCCGGGGTGAGGGTCCTCATCGGGAATGGCCGCATCAGGTGGTCCCCCAGCGCAAACGCTTCATCAGCAACGAACACAAATGGGAGTCCTTCCACATTGTCCTCTGGAGCTGGCAAGTCCAAGCTGCCATTCTGGAGATGCCTGTAGAACTCCGTCTGGGCGATGACTCCACCATCGGACATCCGGCCATTCTTCCCCACGTCCACATACAAGAAGTCGTAATTAGCCGACACCACCGCCAACATCACTATACTATTAAACCCCTTGTAATTATAATAGTACGACCCCAAGTTGGGTGGTGGGACGATGTGGACGTGTTTCCCATCAATTGCCCCTCCGCAGTTAGGAAAGTCCCACCGCTGGGCAAAGTGGGAGGCCACAGTCTGCCATTCCTGTGGCGTGGAAGGAAACTGTTGAGGAAAAAACAATAAACATTACTATTTTTACTCAGAAACATGGCAAGCAGATTAGACACAAACATTATGGGGCAACCTCCAGATAGCATTTATTAAGGGGAATTTAACAACACCAAAGTATAAGGTACACCTATCATATCCCCCCCCCCCCTCTCATGGGCTATTTCTAACATTATAGGGGGTGTGTGTAAATCTTGGACAGGTAACCCTCTTCACTTCATTGAGAGATGAATGCCTAAATAATGGGTATTACTTTGAACAGACCCTCCTTAGTTACACTATTGGCAGACCACTGGACAGGTAAGAAGTGTCATAATACAAAGATATAAATACACACTGTACACATTTGAGGACATTTGGACATTCTGCTATTACCTATCAAGATAATAATAGGATACAAAAACTTTAAACAGTACCATTGGAAAGTATACAGGCAGGCTCTTGCACTACATTGCTTTGGGGAATTCATCAATAAATCTGACCAGTAAAGAGATGGGTATAGTGTGTATGGGTTTGGCAAAGTCAGCAGATAGATGATTGAGGATAGAGAATTGGGATCAGCTGACTTAGCAGTTGGGGGAGGGAGGGTTACTAAAAATTATTTGGGGACACCACAAAAAAAAACCTCTGCCACTCTGCCTGAATTTAAAGCTAAAATAACATTTCCAAACATTTTAGGGGGTGTTTGGGGTAAAGCACTACTATGGAGCTGATAAAATACATTGTTAAGTGACTACATGAGGTGAATATAGGGCAGGAGACACCATGCTGGGGAGGTTAGTGAAGGGCAAATATGTATGAAGGACATATAATAATAATTACATAAAAATCCAGCATGCATGAGGACAAAGGGGACATTCACAGCATATTACAATCATGGTAATTAGGGAATGAGGAAAGAAATACAATATATTAGCAAACATTAAATACAATAAAATGTGATATAAAAGGATAAAAATCTTACCTTCATATACTCCTTCTGCAGGACCTGGATGATGGCAGAACAGGTCTCTGGGATGATGATCCCCAGAGCCTGGGGGGAGATGCCTGTCGAGAACTTCAAGTCCTGCAGACTTCTCCCTGTGGCCAAATACCGCAGGGTAGCGACCAACCTCTGCTCCTGAGTGATGGCTTGCCTCATGCAGGTATCCTGCCTGCTGATATAGGGGGTCAGCGAAGCCAACAGACGGTGAAACACGGGGTCCGTCATCCTGAGAAAGTTCCTGAAATCATCAGGATTATTCTCACGGATCTCACGGAGCAAAGGCATATGAGAGAACTGGTCACGCTGAAGCAACCAATTCTTGGTCCATGAACTCCTCCCCACCCTGTTCATGGACTGGACTTGTGTCAAGGTCAGGACCCCAACACCAAGCCCCCGTACAGCATGAACTCTACGAGGAGTACGCATACGAAACATGGCTAGAAAACGGTCGGCTGCTCAGAACGAAGTAACAGAACGCACTGAAGAACAGCAAGGCCTGTGAAGAGCGACCTGAAAAACAGTAACGAACGAACAAGAATACAATGACTACCTAAAGTCACGCGGAACTTGCTTGCACGCACTGAAGAGCAGATACAAACCCACAAGCACAAACTGAACGGCAGAAAACGATCTGAAAGCCACGAGTCTGAAAAAGCGCGAATCGTCTCTCACCAAACTTTTACTAACACGAGATTAGCAAAAGGAGCCCAAAGGGTGCCGCACTTGGTTCTGAACCGGCCTTTTCTAGTCTCGTCGTACGTGGTGTACGTGACCGTGTGGTTGGCGATCGGAAATTCCGACAACTTTGTGCGACCGTGTGTAGACAAAACAAGTTTGAGCCAACATCCGTCGGAAAAAATCCTAGGATTTTGTTGGTGGAATGTCCGAACAAAGTCCGACCGTGTGTACGCCCTATTAGAAATGAAGGCGGTGATTGGTTTTCGGGGTCCTGTACACGGCTAGGCTCCCAAAAAGTCTCACACATGTGGTATCCCCATATTCAGGAGAAGCAGTGGAATGTATTTTGGGGTATAATTTCACATATGCTCATGGTATGTTTGAGCAATAGATCATTAAGTGACAACTTTGTGCAAAGAAAAAAAAAATTGTAATTTTCCCGCAACTTGTGGCAAAATATAAAATATTCCATGGACTTAACATGCCTATCAGCAAATAGCTTGGGGTATCTACTTTCCAAAAGGGGGTCATTTGGGGGGGGGGGGTTGTGCTATCTTGGCATTTTATGGCCTTCGAAACTGTGATAGGTAGTGAGGAGTGAAATCAAAAATTTACACCCTTAGAAATCCTGAAGGCGGTGCTTGGTTTTCGGGGTCCTGTACGCGACTAGGCTCCAAAAAAGTCTTACACATGAGGTATCCCCGTACTCAGGAGAAGCAGCAGAATGTATTTTGGGGTGTAATTCCACATATAACCATGCCATGTGTGAGAAATACATCATTTAGTGACAACTTTGTGTAATTTTTTCAATCACTCGTGACAAGAAAAATTAAATATTCAATGGGCTCAATATGCCTCTCAGCAATTTCCTTTGGGTGTCTACTTTCCAAAATGGAGTCATTTGGGGGGGTTTGTACTGCCCTGCCATTTTAGCACCTCAAGAAATGAGATAGGCAGTTACAAACTAAAAGCTGCGTAAATTCCAGAAAATGTACCCTAGTTTATAGACGCTATAACTTTTGTGCCAATAAATATATGCTTATTGACATTTTTTTTTACGAAAGACATGTGGCTGAATACATTTTGGCCTAAATGTATGACTAAAATTGAGTTCAATATTTTTTTTTTATAACAGAAAGTAGAAAATATAATTTTTTTTCAATATTTTCGGTCTTTTTCCGTTTATATCGCAAAAAATAAAAATCGCAGAGGCAATCAAATACCAACAAAATAAAGCACTATTTGTGGAAAAAAAAGGACACAAATTTTGTTTGGGTACATCATTGCATGACCGCGCAATTACCAGTTAAAGCAGTGCACTGCCAAATTGTAAAAAGTGCTCTGGTCATTGAGCTGCCAAATCCTCCGGGGCTGAAGTATTTAAACACTGCATTTCACCTTCCCAGTGTAACAAAACAATTTCAGTTTGTAAAACTACTCCACACTAATCTTTTTTTTCGTTTTTCCAAAATTTCCATTTTCCTATGGTTTCTAAATTTCCAGAAATGTTACATCTCTAGACAGGAAACTTACCGAATGACAGGTAAACATGGGGTGGAGTCAACTGGTGATGTCACCGGGTGACCCTGCCTTAATGTTTACCTGTCATTAAGCAACGGGACACTCACTGAATGACAGGTAAACAAGTAGCCAAGGTCACCCAGTGACATCAGAGACAAAAAAAAAAGTAAAAAACAAAAATATAAATATAAATAAATTTACAAAAACTGTAACTTAAAAAAAAAAAAAAAAGGGCAGACTCGATGGACCACTTGGTCTTTTTTTGTCGTCACTTTTCTATGCTTCTAAACCAAACAAATTGGACTTTATATGGTGCTCAAGGATCTACTACACAACTTTATATGAATAACATATTTGTTTTATTTAGAAACATCATAAAAACAATGATAATATAAAAAAAGCTTTTCTGTCTAGCTTGACCTATTTCACTAATTCCGTCTAAAGCTCAAACTCCTTGGAGCCAAAAAGTATATACACACACTTTACAACAAAAATTAGGGTATCTAAAGGGAAGAGCTTACGTTTCTCAATCCATTTTGTGGGTATTAAACCACTTCATCAGGAGGGAGAGAGTGGCAAGATATATATCTATATATTAAATATAGATTTGGAATCATACACAAATAAAACAAGGCAGGCTAGGAGGAAAACGCAAACACAAGAGTGTAATCATTAAACTGGAACATTATGTCAAACTGAATGGTATTGCAAACCAGCCTGGCAGGGTAAGGGTCCTCTTTGTTTACTGTTCTGACTACATGCCATCTAAGGCCAAAAGTGATAATGAGTAAAAAACATGACCTGTGCCAGAGGTAAGTCTATTAAAACATTTATACCTATGTATCAACAAACGCTATATAAGAAAAATCTATGGCAATTCCTAGTAAAACCAATGCATACCTAAGGCCTCATGTACACTGCTGCTGGTAAACGAATGTTCAGAGGCAGTTGGCTGCTTTTTTCAGCTGCCCCTAAACTCTTCCAATGTTAACTTATGTGTACATGTACACAGGTTCATTTAATGTCGTTTTTAGGCAGTTGCCTTTAGAGGCTTTTCTTTGAAGGCAAAAAAGTTTTCGAAGTTTCCGATGTTTCAGATGCTAAATGCAGCTAAACGCGGTACCAGAGTTTAGCCTCGTTTTGTTTACAGGCATTTTTCATTTTTGGCTGTTTTGGAAAAAAAAAAAAAAATAATAATAATTATTTTCAAACGCTTCTAAACTTAAACGCGGCATGTAAACGCGGCAAAACGGATGTTTTAAACGTGGGTTTTTATCTGTCAAGTTAAATCATTCAGGAGAGGTTGTAAAAACGTTCCATGTGCATTAAGCCTTAATTGCCTCTGTTAGGTTTGCTTTTTACTAGGAATTGTCAAAATGCAGACAGGACAAAAAAGTGACATCTGTCCTGTTCCAATTTAGGAGGCTGCATGAGCAGAGAGTGCATTGTGAAAAGAACCCTAAAGCAGCTAATTGATGAACACTGGTATTGGCCGGCCGAGTGGTATTGTCTCATTACCCCTGTGCAATAGAGATTAAAGTGATTTTCTAGGGTCCCCCGCCGGCGCTCCTGGCTCCTCCTCTTCTCAAGTGCCCCTGCGGAGAGCCGCTTTCCATGGGGGCACCCATTGACACAGACAGTAGGATTCCGCCCCACCCCCCGGGTCACTGGATTTGATTGACAGCAGTGGGAGCTAATGGATCCTGCTGCTATCAATCCATCCAATGAGGACCCAAGACAGTGGCTGGAGCTGCTGTGCTTGTCCCCATTGCTGGAACGATTGGGTTCAGATAAGAAAAAGGGGGAGGGGGTCTGAGGGGCTGTTGCAGCACAAAAAGTTTTTCACCTTAATGCATAGAATGCATCAAAAAGGAGAAGTCCAGCCTGAGCTTTTTAGGCTGGGCTTCTCCTCTGGGTCACAGGAGTGCAATTTGCTTTGCACTCCTGTGACCCGTTTTCAGCGGAACGTGGTCTGAAGTTCACTCTCCACTGGCGTCACTGCCATCAGTCGAGGCAACGCGTCTGGATCTGCCAGCTGCCTTGATTGATGGCAGTCTCAGCCAGCTGCTGAGATGGCTGCTCCCTGCCCCTCCACAGCTCAGCGCTCCAAAGAGCGTGGAGGGTCAGAGCAGGAGAGGGGAGGGTAGAGAACCGAGCCATTGGCAGTGTTCGGTGACTCTGTTCTCAGTGCAGAGATGCCAGGGGACAGCTGCATCAGTCTGATGCTCAATCCACCGAGGTAAGTTTGAATATGGGAAAACCCAAAACCCATACTTTTCTTTTAAGGTGAAAAACCATGTGGGTTTACAACCCCTATAAGCATATCCCAGCTGGAAGCAGTGTGGTGCCTGAATGAAGTGGCAATCTTACTGGTGTAGCACTACCCCTTAGGAACCGCTTTTCTTCCACTCCACAGGTGGAAGGAAAGAAAATCACTTGATTTCCCCATCAACACAGTGTTGTAGGGTAATATGTCTCCTGCAGCACTATTGTGTTCTGCCAGCAAGGTGGGGGGGGGGGACCAGCAGAACACGTTAATTAATGATAGTGGGTAGTAATAGGGGGATAGCCACCGGTAGTAATTGCATGTAAAATCAACCAGGCTGGTTGTACCCAAGTCAATAAATGTATCGACTTGGGTACAATCAGCCTGCCCATATATGGATCTATGGAATCTCTGCTGAATCTTGGGCCCTGCTGAACCGGTCGAATTGTAATTCATGTATGGGCGGCTTAAGTCTGCATTAGTCCTGATAACCTAGTACAGCCTTTCTCAACCTTTTAACTTTGAAGGAACCCATGAAATCATTTTCAGAACTCGATAAACCCCTGCTAAAAATGATTAGGTTTACAGCTCAAGGGTACATTAGCGCCCCCCCCTCCTGAACCCTACCAGGCCACATGCCCTCAACATGGGGAGGTGGGTGCTTTCGGGCATGGGGGGTCTGCGCCACCTTTGGATGTCACATGAAGGGGGTGGGGTCACTCAGTTACATCACTGGGTGGCCCTGCCCTTGCCTATATAACAGCTGTCAAAGTAAAAAGACCGCAGTCATCAGGAGGCCTCTCGTCTTATTTAACATTTTTTGTGTCTGTCGGGTGGCGTGATTGAAGATGGATGGACATTTTTTTTTCTTTTTTAATAAAGATATTTATAATGTACAGGAGGCTTCTGCAAGCACTCCTTAAAAGAGAGTCTTTCTCTGAGGATGGCAAACGTGATCAACTTCTCCAGCTCAGTGGGTATATCTCGGGCTGCTATCTCATCCTTGATAGTATCCAAGAAAAAGCAGCCACGAGGGCCTCATTGTTCCAAGCAACCTCTGCTGCCAGAGTATGGAATTCAATGACGTAATCGGCAACAGTTCTCGTACTCTGTTTGATGGACATGAGGCTCTTGGCAGCAGAAGCTGAGTGTGCGGGAACATCAAATACCCTTTTAAAAGAAGCCACAAACTCAGGGTAACTCAAGACAACAGGTTTTTGCATCTCCCATAGTGGCTTCTGTCCGTGGGAAACGCCTGGGGCAGCATCTCAAGGTATATCTCAACCTGATTGAGAAACCCTCTGCATTGGACTGGATCGCCCCCAAATCGATGGGGAAGTGGAGCGGAACCAGACATACTTCTTAAAGAGGTAATACTCGAGGCAGGTGCCTGCACAGAGACTGGAGCAGCAGCAGGGAAGGCCTGCAATACAGGTTGTACCGGAGCAGCCACAGTGGGAGATTACAGGTGAGCTGTGCGACTCAGAAGCGTTTGTAACGCCATGGAAAACTGATCCATGCGGTGATCCTGCTCATCCAATCTGGTAAAAATATTACCAACAAGTGGATTGACTGCATCTTCTGAATTCATGGCCTTTGCCTACTGTCAGAAACCATGAATCATACCAAGACAGAAGTACAGTTAAATCACACTTCTTAAAGTAAATAGAACAAACGTAGTCAAAACATAGCCAAAATTCGGTAACCGGAACGGATAGTCAGGCAAGCCAGAAAGTCAAGAAGCCAGGTAACAGCATAGTGGAACAGCAAGCAGGATCCAGAAGGAATGTCAGCCAAGCAAGTCTTTAACAGGAACACAGGAGATGATCTCTGTGATGTTGACCAAGGTGAAGGCAGAGATCATCTTGGCTGGACGGCTTAAGTAGGTAGGACTGACAAGCAGGATATCATCAACAGGTGAGTCACTGTGGAGAGATAGGAGCTGGCAATTAGCCGACAGCTAAGCGGCCTGCTCAGAGAAGAAAGGGCTGAGCTCCACCTGATATCCCCTAAAGAAGATAGTCCACAATTGAAATGTGTCGGAAAAATCGGTGGCAAACAACTATCTGCCTATATATGGTGTATGACACTTGAGTATTTTATGTATAGATAAAATGTTATCGTTTTGTATTAATAAACCTTTCTTCTTTTAAAAAGTATTTGTAATAATATTTTTTGGTTTCAACAAAGTCCCGTGGGAGATGCATGTTTTGAATAATATTTTGGGATGGATCAGCCCTTAACCCATGATATACTCACCTTTACCTACACTATTTAACTCTCCTGGAGTCTGGAATAGCAGTTCTCCCTACTGGCTCCTCTGGTTCCTACTGCTGATCCCTAGTCATTGCAGAATACAGTAGTGATGTTGGGGGTCTGTTTGAGTAACCATGCTATTTCACACATTCCAAAGTGTGGGATAGGATTGGTGCTGGGAGACCAGAGAAGTCATTTTCCTCACAGGGTACTGCAGATGGAGTTTTTTTTTTTTTTAACCCCCTGATAGGTTAACTTTAACCCAATTGCTTGCTGTCGCTTTATAAAGCTAGATATGTTGCTCAGCTGTGCTACATATAATTTCAAGCAGTGGCATTTGATCAGTAAACAGATAAAACAAATGGTTTCCAAACTGGGACATGTTTAAAAACATTCCAGTTTAGCTATGGAGCAGTACACATTCTCGAAAGACTATCCTGGCACAAGCTTCTTTCAGGGGAAACAATAGCAGTCAGATAAGGTGTTCAAATCTATCCAGTTGCTTAAAGCATATCTAAACCTGAAAACAAAAATGTAATTTATTGCAGTTTACCAGTCCTTAGATGTGGTGGCTGCATTAGTCTTTTTTAATGCTAAGTGCGCTTTCTGCAAGTACACAAATATGCCTGTTAATCCTTCTAGAAATCCAATGTCCCTATAACTTCCTTTGAACTGAACTCTCAATGTCCTCAACTTTCTCAGTTATCTATGAGCTACAAGCAACATATTTAGATATGCTCTAAAAGAGAAGTATGACCAAAGATTTTTTGGCCATACTTCTCTTCTTTGTCACAGGAGTGCACCTACCTTTGCACTCCCGTAACCCAGAGTCAACTGACAGTGGGCCATTGCCTGCTATCAGTTGATGAGGAAGAGCCGCTACAGGCTCTGTAAGGATCCCAACAGTATTCTCGGGATTCACCCAGCTGCCTGTTTGACAGCTGGCTCTACCCCTAAGCACGAGACTGAGAGCCGGAGCCAGCTGCTCCCCCCCCCTCCAACCAGGTGCTCCAGTGAGCACTGGAGGAGCAGAATGTAAAGCTGTGATTGAAAGTCCAAGTGGGTGGATTAGGACTTGTCCAGCAACTACCAAAATTAAGGCCATGGAATTGGGTGTCCATCCCTGCCAGAACCTCTATTATACTATAATACTTTACATCAGTGTCTTTGCTGGTTTCACCATAAGGGGTTGCTTACACATGTTGGGAGGTACAAATGGAGTCACTGGAAATCTTCAAGCAATTTCAGTTGTACACTTATCATAGTTGCCAACACTCCCCAAACGTTTTTAGGGACACTTTTTTTGCAGAAAGCCAGTGTAGGGGGAGCGGTATGTTAATTAGAGGCATGCCATCCTTTTTGTGGGCATGGTCGGTGTCTAAAAGTCTATGCACGCTGTGGCAAAGATGGGCGTGGCTTAAATTATGCTAAATATTGGGTTGTGGTTAAATAGAGTCTTTACTTTTAAAGTCCCCCTTTACCATCAGAGCCCTCCTTTACAATCAGAGCAGTCTCGTCAATGCAATGTCATCAGAGCAGTCTCATCAAAGCAGTCTCCCCAGTGCAATGTGATCAGAGCGGTCTCACCAGTGCAATGTGATCAGAGCAAGACCCACCTGGCTTGTCACACAAAGACTTCTCCATGGGGGTGTTCTCCTAGGTCTTGGTGTGGCTCAGCCTCACAGCAGGAAATCTGCTCTTCCTTCAGATATAACACGCATACAGCCAGGGGACTCCTGTTCTCCCTCCCCCTCCCCCAAGCACTTTGTAAACTTTCAGAGGAGTGTTGAAACCGGAAGCACTATAAAGTTCACCTCCCCAGTCGAGCTGCATACCAAGACATGGTTCCTGACCCCACCGCATAGTATATGCTGCAGCCGGCTCCAGTGATCAGCCAGGCTGCCTCTCCAGGTGCTGCTGCATCCGCCATGCCCCGATTTCTGTCCCACTGTCTGGGACATTGGTGTATTTTCAGGATTTTCACCAGGACATTCCCAGACCAGGACATGGGTCTAATTTCTGGGAATGTCCTGGGAAAATCGGGACTGTTGGCGACTATAACTTATGTTTCTTACTTTGTGTGGGCATTAACACTTTCAAGCCAAAGACCACTTGACGCTTAGAGCCCCACACATGCTTAGAGCCCCAAGTTTAGGGATGTGGTCAATGAAGTTACAAGCATGAAGAGACTCTGACGTGTACTGTATGTTATACTGTAGTGTGTTCCCCATACTGCATGATTCTGCTCAAAGGTCAATGTGAGGGTCTGCTGCATCAGGACTACTGTGGACTTTTGCTTTGTTGTAGCTGGGTATGGTACCATATAAGAGCAACTTAAAGCCTGGTTCGAAACCCACACCTTCTAAATGCTGGGTCAGTATCGAGAAATTCATCTTACTAAATAGAGACCTACCCTCCTTTTTAATTGTAGCTGCAACACATCAAAAATATACATAGGCAACAACAATCAAGGCATCCCTAGAGGCCTAGACCTCTATACTATAGAAGAGACCTCACAACGATTCCCCTAGGGCTATTGCTATACCCTTAAAGACATATGAACATTTAATACCTTCGCTTTCAATCAGTTCAGGGTCCCAATCAGGACTTCTAACTCTAGAAGAGATGCTAACATCAAAGGGCACTAACACCTTATATAGAGCAGTGCAAATAAAACATTTCCAAAAAGACCATCCTTCCTCATCATACACCAATGTCAATTACACCATTTGGTCAATCTATAATAATATAAAGCCTTCTATGAAAGGCATTACTTGGTTTTACAAATATTTAAACTATCAACACTCCAAAATAAAACCTCCACAGCTTATTAAATGGGAAAAAGAACTACAGATGGAATACTCACTGACAGACTGGAGCAGGACACTTTCCACAACCCTAAGCTCTTCCTACTGTACAATACACTGGGAAAACACTATAAAGATTCTTTATAGATAGTACATGACACATACCAAACTTAAAAGCATGCCTCAGGATGCCCCTTATGTTGGCACCAGTGTGGGCAAGTTGACTATATGTACCACACCTTATAGGCATGCAAAGGCTTGAAAAGCTTTTGAAACTCAGTGTTCAACTTAATTTCACAAATAACCGGAATACTCACTACACCATGCCACTCCCTATCCCTTCTTGAAATGCATCTAGACCGCTTCCCCAAACAATATTTACTGATGGTCTCATGCATACTAATAACAGCTAGATTGACAATAGCAAGCAAATGGAAACAGACATACTCCTGTCTGAATGTCTCTGAAGTTATACAGAGTTAACAGCCAATGTGTATGCGAAAAACATATAACGGGTCTCAATCATTCCATGCAAGCATTTGAGCAAAAATGGATGGCATGGGTCACGTTCTACAATCTAGACCATATCTGATATTTTTACAAAGGGAAATCTACCCTCCTCCAAGAGTCCAACTAATAAATCTGCTGATGGATCTCCTCCACCCCTAGAGGAAGTATTGCTCTGGAATATGTGGCACTAGTAATGATATTAAGTTAAAGCTACCAGATACACCTTTTACCTAACTTTCTGTTATATAATTTAATAATTTAATAATAAAGTGTTAAATCGCATTGCAGTAATTTGCAGTTCCATTCTACAGAAGAAAAGGATAACAGAATATAACAGAGCGGGATCTTGCAGTTACATTCAACAGTCTAGCATGTTCTACGTACCTTAAAACACGCTAGACTGTTGAATGTAACTGCAAGATCCCGCTCTGTTATATTATGTTTATCCTTTTCTTCTGTAGAATGGAACTGCAAATTACTGCTTTGTTATATTTTATCTGCCCTTTTATTTGTTAAATGAAAAATGTAATAAAAAAAATATTAAAAAGTAAAAAAATATAAAAAATCTAATTTCTTCATCAATTTAGGCCAATATGTATTCTGCTACATATTTTTGGTAAAAAAAATCCTAATAAGCGTATATTGATTGGTTTACGCAAAAGTTATAGAGTCTACAAACTATGGGATAGATTTATGGCATTTTTGTTTTTTAATTTTTTTTACTAGTAATGTCTGCAATCAGATTTTTAGCGGGACTGCGACATTGCGGCGGACAAATCAGACACTGTGGGGGTTATTTACGAAAGGCAAATCCACTTTGCACTACAAGTGCAAAGTGCACTTGAAATTGCACTATAAGTGCACTTGGAAGTGCAGTCGCTGTAGATCCGAGGGGGACATGCAAGTAAAATAAAAAACAGCATTTTAGCTTGCACATGATTGGATGATAAAATCAGCAGAGCTTCCCCTCATTTCAGATCGACCACTCAGATTTACAGCGACTGCACTTCCAAGTGCACTTTCAGTGCAATTTCAAGTGCACTTTGCAGTTGTAGTTTGCACTTGTAGTGCAAAGTGGATTTGCCTTTTGTAAATAACCCCCTAATGCCGCGTACACACGACCGGACTTTCCAGCAGAAAAGGTCCGACAGAATCATTCCATCGGATATTCCGATTGTGTGCGGGCTTCATCGGACTTTCACCTTCGAAAATTCTGACGGACCTAGAAATAGAACATGTTTTAAATCTTTCCGACGGAATCAATTCCTATTGGGAAAACCGTTCGTCTGTATGCTATTCCGACGGACCAAAAACGACTCAAGGGCAGCTATTGGCTACTGGCTATTGAACTTCCTTTTTCTAGTCCCGCCGTACGTCATCGCGTTCTAAACGATTGGACTTTGGTGTGATCGTGTGTAGGCAAGTCCGTTTCAGCGGAACTCCATCGGAACTCCGTCGAAAAAACTGTCCGAGTTTATTCTGCTGGAAAGTCCGGTCATGTGTATCCGGCTTAAGTGACACTTTTGACACTTTTTTGGGATCCAGTGACATTATTACAGTGATCAGTGCTAAAAATATATACTATACTATACTCCCGCTCTGATGAACCCTCTGGGGGAGTATCCTGAGGATACGTGACCGCGCTGAAGGTTCAGATTGGGTGACATGGAAAACAAACAAACCCAATGTCACCCAATCCGAACCTTTCAACGCGGTCATGTATCCTCAGGATGGATGTTCATGGTACGTTATACGTGCCATGACATTCCGCGGGGTTACGTCACTGGCGCTAAGTCACATGATCAGTGACGTTCTTGTGTTCTTTGTTGTCGTCTGTGCGTGGTGCGTCATCACGCCATGCACGTGCGGGATTTTGAGATCCCCGATTGGTGGGAGAGGTCAGCTACCAGAATATGCCTTCCATTTTCACAGGCTTTTCCATGCGGTGTTTGCCGCACTGAATGTGGCTCATTGCCACATATATTCAATGAAAAATTAGTCTATTGGTCAAATTTTCTATGCCACTTTCTCATTGGACGTTTAGGCTGAAACTTGTGATGCCAAACAACAGCTGATCGCTCTCCATCCTATCACCAGCCAGGCCACTCCCTGATTCCATTGATCGATTTTGGGTGGTTGTACAATTTTTAGATTATTTATATATTTATGCCGTGTGGGAGAACAGTTTGATGCCCCTGTAGAAGTCCAATTAGGACGAAATGGGTCGGTCAAGGCTCACTATTCCCTACACTTTATTTTATTCTATGTGAACACGTTTTTACTATCTGTATATTGGTTTGTTCCAATAAACCTACCCTTTTGACCTGCACCATTGGAGCACTCCATTCTTTCTTCCTCATATTCTTTTGATTGGATACGAGATTTGGATGCTTACCATTTGATGTATCGTTCCCTCCGGTTGGTGGATACTACTGAAGCTGTTCCAGCCAAGGGGAGATGTCCTTTGAGATCCGGGACTCCCACCTTCTCCCAGGAGAGCCATCCATCTGGATCTCTAAGCCTGTTTGATTCAGTGTCACTGGCATCCGAATCCACCTGCTCTGGTAAGAGTGTTTAACCTCTTTTCACTTCAAGATTTCCATGCAGATGAATTATACATCGGAAGATTTTTTCACTTGTACTGGATTCCATATTTATTGCACTGTGGGACTTTATCACTTATGTTGTCTATATTCACATTATAGTGGGTCACTACCCACAAGTTATTGAACTATATTTACCGACGCACGTTTTTTGGTTATATTTTGTTTTAGTGCTACATTTTTACACTATCCTATTTGAATATTTGTCACATTTTTGTGTAGCAGCGTTTTTTCTTTTTTTCTTTTCACTGGTTAGCGCAGTTATATTATTATTTTCATTACATATACACACCTTTTTGAAAGGCCCCAGAGGCTACAACACCTAAGCAAGAGGCACCACTAACCAAACACTGCCATGAAGACCAAGGAACTCTCCAAACAAGTAAGGGACAATGTTGTTGAGAAGTCAGGGTTAGGTTATAAAAAATATCCAAATCTTTGATGATCCCTAGGAGCACCATCAAATCTATCATAACCAAATGGAAAGAACATGGCACAACAGGTGGCTCTACAAAGTGTTGACTTTAGGGGGGTGAATAGTTATGCACATTGACTTTTTCTGTTATTTTGTCCTATTTGTTGTTTGCTTTACAATAATAAAAAAAAAATCTTTAAAAGTTGTGGGCATGTTCTGTGAATTAAATGATGCAAATCCTCAAACAAGCCATGTTAATTCCAGGTTGTGAGGCAATAAAACACGAAAAATGGGGGGTGAATACTTTTGTAAGGCACTGTACACGTCATAGAAGTCAACCACAGGCAAACATTTTGAGCGCACATACCTCGTATCTTCCTCTCTCTCCTCACCTCGGCTGCTCGCTTTACCCAAAATAACCTTTCTGTGTCATTACATGACCGGATCCTCCCCCGTTGCGTAAATGTCTTCACTCTTCAGCAAAGCATGCAGTATAAAAGGCTCCCTCTTATAATACAGTACTGCCATTGTGTGCCTACAGCTCGGTCAGTTGTATTAGGGGGGTTAAAATGATACTAAACACGGGTTTATAAAATATATATTTAATCCAAGAAAGTATTCTTAATGCAGAAAAGTCCCTTCTATTGCTCTCTCTCCATCGTCAAATTTCAAAATCTCCAAATTCCTTTTTTTTTCTTTTTGGGTTTTTTGCTACTGCTGTGATCTGACTTTGTAGACATGTGCACTGCCGAAAAATTTGTTTTATTAATCGGATAATTTATTATGATCAACATTCGTTATTTCGATAATTCGTAACTTCACTAACAGACAAGTTTGAAAAGAAATTCCAATACCTATAATTTAATAGTTTATAACTATTACTATCATTTGTATTATTATTGCTAATAATTAATAATAATAATTAAAAAAACTATAATAATGGTTAATAATTTAACTATAAAATAGAAAAATATGAAAAACAAAATTATCCAAATGTTTTTCGTTCTTTTGGATTTTCGAATGTTCGGATTTTCGATCTTATTTTCAGATTTTCGTTTTTATTTTCAGATTTTTGTTCATTCTGATTTTGGGATTTTTGTTCCTGTTTTCAGATTTTCGTTCTTTCTGATTTTCGTTCTTTTAGAAAATTTGTTTTTGAAAAAAATTGACAAATTTGTCAAATTTCGACGAAAAACGAATTTGGAACGAAACAAATTGCACATGTCTTTGACTTTCTGTTAGAGGGGGGCTACATTTGTTCTCCATGGTCAGACTATATGTGGGAACATAGCTGTCTTCTTTTGCTCACTCTTGAGATGGACCATGGCATGTGTAGTGTGCAGAGGGCACTGCGCTGCTCATTTTAAACAAACAGAAGTGAGGGGGGAAAAGGAGAGGTTCAGGAACTCACAGAGGATGTTACAAGGAGGCAAAAAAACACAGCAAGAAATGATTCCATGAAAAAAAAAATTGATTACAGGGCCATTAAGCATTGGATATGTATGGATTAGTTTTAGAGATTAAGGATATAATTTAGTGACACTTTAACCCTTTCTTTTGCCATTTCCATAATTAATACGGCATTGGCTTTGGGGGCTTTTCACACTCCTGGTGGTTGTCAGATGGAAGCGGCTGTGTTGGACTCTCTGGAGAAGAAGAGGACAGGGGTGGTGATGAGGATCAAACCAAAGGAGCCACCCTGCACCCGAGCGAGCAATGGAGGAGGTCAGGTCAGTGACAGCTTCAACCTCCAGTCAGGCCACACAAATTCTGTGGGGGGGAGGTCACTAATGTAAGGGGGTGCGATTACACTAAAGTAAGGGGGGACACTGATATAAAGGTTCTACCTTATATCAGTAACCCCCTCACCTTATTGTATATTTTTTCTAGAAGGTGGTTTGTGGTCACCCGAGGCCCCCTCCACATCAGTTTTTCCAATGTACCCCCTTAAGTCAGTGTCCTTAGAGCTCCCCTTTACATCAAAGTCTGTAGGATTTCCCCTTGCAGTGGGAGAACTCTACAGACCCTCATTTGAAGGGGAACTCTGATGTAAAGGGAAGCCCTGCGGACTCTGATGTAAGGGGGGCTCTGGTGACCAGAGACCAGCTTATATCAGAGTTCTAATTTACACCAGAGTCTGCAGCATTCTCCCCCTACATCATGGTCTGCAGCATTGCCCTTTACATCAGAGTTCCCCTTTACATCAGGGTCTGCAGAGTTCCCCCTTGCATTGTAAGGGGGGATCCTGCAAACGATGTAAGGGGGAGTCCTGTGGACCCTTGTGTAAAGGGGGCTTTGGTGACCAGAGACCCCCTTACATCAGAGTTCCCCTTTACATCAGGGTCTGCAGAGTTCCCCCTTGCACTGTAAGGGGGGATCCTGCAAACACTGATGTAAGGGGGAGCTCTGTGGACCCTTGTGTAAAGGGGGCTTTGGTGACAAGAGACCCCCTTACATCAGAGTTCCCCTTTACATCAGGGTCTGCAGAGTTCCCACTTGCACTGTAAGGGGGGATCTTGCAAACGCTGATGTAAGGGGGAGCCCTGTGGACCCTTGTGTAAAGGGGGTTTTGGTGACCAGAGACCCTCTTACATCAGAGTTCCCCTTTACATCAGGGTCTGCAGAGTTCCCCTTTACATCAGGGTTCAAAGTGTTCCCCCTTACACTGTAATTAGGATCTTAGTGCATTTCTGACTGGGAGATCACAGACATTTTCCTGTGCTTGCAGGCTTTTTAAAAGCATAAAATATGGGAAAACGTTCATGCATTTTAGAGTTGTACTTTGTACAGTTGTGTTTGTTTTTATTTTGCCTTTACATGCTTTAAGTGCATGAATGTGAAGTATTGTGTAAGTGTAATGCCCCGTACACACGGTCGGACTTTGTTCTGACATTCCGACAACAAAATCCTAGGATTTTTTCCGACGGATGTTGGCTCAAACTTGTCTTGCATACACATGGTCACACAAAGTTGTCGGAAAATCCGATCGTTCTGAACGCGGTGATGTAAAACACGTACGTCGGGACTATAAACGGGGCAGTGGCCAATAGCTTTCATCTCTTTATTTATTCTGAGCATGCGTGGCACTTTGTCCATCGGATTTGTGTACACACGATCGGAATTTCCGACAACGGATTTTGTTGTCGGAAAATTTTATCTCCTGCTCTCCAACTTTGTGTGTCAGAAAATCCGATGGAAAATGTCCGATGGAGCCCACACACGGTCGGAATTTCCAACAACACGCTCCGATCGGACATTTTCCATCGGAAAATCCGACCGTGTGTACGGGGCATTACACTTCCAGGACTTTATTACCTCTCACAGAGATCATATTACTCCCCTTGACAATGCCTTGATTTACTTTTCTCTCCAGAAGAACAAAGACATGTTTTTTCAGGCATCATCTGGGGTCATCATCTGCTTCCAGCACTGAGGTGCTGGCTCTGAGATGACACAATCGTATAAATCATTGTGCATGAACACAGCTTACCCCGCTGCTGCAGCCTTTTATCTTGTGGTTTGCTATAAAATTAGGTTGCAGTCCAATCACTAGAGGAGAGGAGACCGAGGAAATGTTTCCTTCTGCTGCAGCAGACTGATGATATCATCTCAAACTTAGGCAAAGCGGAGCTAAAGGACAGCTTTTTTGACAGTGGGTACTGTTGCTGTATATGTGAGTCAGGGATGTATTTAGGCAGACGTGTAAAGTTAGTGAAAGGTCCCACTTTACATTTATAATATACTATTATTATTCTCATTAACAATTGCAGTACAACCAGAAATTAAAATGTAACATGTTTTTTTCCATGCTTGATAGGGCATATTCACAAATCTTTACAATAATAATTATTATTATTATTAGTGATATAGTAGTAGTAATACAAATTACAATAAGAATTGTTTTGTTGTATTGTATTTTTTATTAATATTATTATTATTGGGCAAAGAACAGTTGGAAAACTTCAGTAGCTTTTATCAGTCAAATAGATTTTACTATTCACTATTCAAATAATTCAAGATTGTTGATTGGTTGATACTACATCACACACTTATGTCACAGTTGCTACACAACATCCAGTCAATTTTTACTTAACGTAAATCAGTACATTGAGTCTACTTTTGCATGTTGTGGTGCGTTAATGTGCATTACATTGCACATTAACAATGACCTGCGTTGAGGTAACCCATTAATTTTGTATGGGTTACCAGCACACCCCAATACTTGTAAAAGGGCACATGACCCTTTTTTACAGTGTAGTGCACCACAATGTAGTCCATCTGCATTGTAGTGTGCTTCTCTGCTGCATTGCAGGTGCCAAAGGTGTGCACAGGGGGTGTGCCTGGGCACACCCTAATCACTACGTGTGAATTCATTCCATGTTGCACCTTTTCCCCCAGCAGTGTTGCTGGCTTTCCTCTTCCCCTCTCCCCCTGGCTGCTGTGGGGGATGTTTCAGAATGGAGAACGGGGGGAAGGGGCTAATAAATATGCAGATTACCTGTAAATAAATAAGTAGTATGTGGCGCTAAGTACAGTGACATAAAAATTAATAAATAAATAGTAACACAATAACTTCAAGCTGCTATCACCCTTTGATGAAGTCACGTGAGCAGTGACGCAACGCGTCAGGGAGGAGCCAGGTGTCGTCACTTCCGGTCGCGGCCGAGACCGGAAGTACTCTGTTGTTATCTAGAAACACGATTTTTAAACTGTAAGTTACTGCTGTTTGTTTTAAATAAACTTTTTTGAAATTACTACACGATGAAGCCCTCCCTTTGTATTGCATGTCCCCACCGCATGGGCTAAAGCCCGAAGTCACCTTCCAAAAACCGGCCAGCTTTGTGACGGTCAATGGAAGTCGATCGATTGCTGTGATCTGTTTATCCCATTTTGAAGGCTTGATTTGACTCGTAGGGGTCTCGAATAGAGGTGAGAGGCTGGGGGAAACGTGTGGCGCACCACGGATTGTGTTAAGGATTGGAGGAAGCTGACACCGATCAATTATTATTTTTCACCTGCACTTTGTTGCTTTATTTGCATGAACTATTATATGGAGGTTTACTCCCTCCGCACTGGAGTTTAATTGCATTTTTTTGGACTTTGCACTTTATTTCACCATATGCACTTTATGAGAAGATTTGATGTTTATAAGAATTTTTTGTATCTTTGTTTACATTAGTTTAACTATTTGCACTTTAATTACCTACACCATTTTGAATATTCTATGTTGTAGTGAAGAGTTGTCATGTTTATGCACCCACATACCGGCTGCAGCATATATCTAATAGCAGCTGGAAGTTATTGTGTTAGTATTTATTTATTCATTTTTATGTCAATTTAGTTAGTGCCACATACTTCTTATTTATTTACTTTTTTCTGTGTGGGATCACTTTTATATGTTGGCGGCTTCTCTTACCCTTTAATTACTGTTATTCTAGTTTATCTGGTTTTGCGCATTAGTTCCCCCTTCTCTTTTATGTAGATTACTTTTCTAAATGAACACAGTGAACACACTCATCGTATTCATTCATAACTGAAGCATGGTAAATTGTGTTGCTTTAATTTGCAAGCGTAGTAAACTGTGTTTCTTATGCTTCAGTTTGTGAATAAGAAGCATCTCAGCACAGAGCACTCCCCATTCATTCACTGTCCAGTACAGCTGAGTCTGCAGAGAAAATCATGTGTGTTTGAGCTTTGTGGTGCACACCCTAATGCAGGGGTCAGGAACCTATTTGGCTGAGAGAGCCATGAACGCCACATATTTTAAAATGTAATTCTGTGAGAGCCATACAATATGTTTAAAACTAAATACAAGCAAATGTGTGCATTTTATGTAAGACCAACACTTTTAAAGTATAATAAGTCTCTGAATTCTTTTTAATAACGTTGTTATGCTGTTGCTAACCAATGATGAATAAAGTACTTCTTACCATTAATGCGACTTCTGGTGCTGCATGGTTTTGCTGATGGCTTTGTAGTCTGGTTGATACGTGGTGAGGACATCTCCCCACTGTAATATCCACATCTCCCCCCACTGTAATATCCACATCTCCCCCACTGCAATATCCACATCTCCCCCACTGCAATATCCACATCTCCCCCCCACTGTAATATCCACCATCTCTCCCACTGTAATATCCACCATCTCTCCCACTGTAATATCCACATCTCTCCCACTGTAATATCCACATCTCCCCCACTGTAATATCCACATCTCCCCCACTGTAATATCCACATCTCCCCCACTGTAATATCCACATCTCCCCTATGATTGTCTGCTTGGTTACCACTACACAAGCAGGCAGATCCACGAGCAGTTGAGGCAGGTGATGATGACATCAGCACGCCGCTCACCTAGGCCGCCGCCGGGTGTACCAAGATGGCCGCCGCTCCAGAGCTAGGCCAAAGCCGCGGCCTTTCCTCTGGGGCTCAATCCGCGGATCGGCACACCACGTGATCCACGGATTGAGAGGCGAGAGCCAGAGGCAGCTATCAAAAGAGTCACATCTGGCTCGCGGGCCATAGGTTTCCGACCCCTGCCCTAATGCAATAGGCTGAGCTCACCTTTGGCAGGTGCATTTATCATTACCCTAAAAGTGTATTTGGGTGTTTTCAAAAATGTATGTTTTGTATGTAATATACAACTTAATTTATAGAGGTCTGTGGTCAGGAGTATATATTTTACAGCCTTGCACATACAGTGCAGGGGTCAGAATAAGTAACATACTGTACAACATAGTGACCAGAATGCAGTAGAGGAGTAAATTACATACTACCACTTACATTGCTGGTCCCTGGAGAAACAAATGCCATAGGGTCGGTGATCAGTAGGATGATATAATGCCCCAGCATCAGCGATTAGTGGGAGGAAAGAATGCCCCAAAATTGTTGGTTAGTGGGTTAGAAAAAAAGCACCAGTGATCAACTGGAAGAAAAAAAATACCCCAACCTCCATGTTTAGTCAAAGAACTATTGCCCCAGCATTAGATTTTATTGGAAGGAAAAAATGCCTCGGTATTGGTGCTAAGTGAGAGAAAGCAATGCACCAGTGGTGGTGGTCAAAGGAAGTTAGAATTCCACAGTGTTGGTGGTCAGTATGATGAGCAAAAAATACTCTAGTGTTGGTCAAAAGTGTGAAGAGAAATATCTAATTACTTCTAGTCAGTGAGAGTAAAAAATGCCCCAGCATCTGTGATAAGTGAGAGGAAGAATTCCCCATTGTTGATGTCATTAGGAAGACTATCTAGGGCCCCCAACATTTGTGTCAGTTGGAAAAATGGCCCAGTACTGGTGTTCCATGTTGATTGATCTGAAGATGCTGGTTTCAGAACTAGGCAGGGATCATTGGGCAGGTGATCAGCCCACCACAATGTGGCAGGTGTTTGCAGTGCAAAATACCACCCACTGCTATGGTACATAATAGGGCCTTTGATGAATGAGCATGCAATGAGAAGGCTTTGCATCGAAAAGTAACCTTTTGTTGGGAATCCTTCTCATTGTAGGGCCTAGGACAGCAAATATTTTGCCTAAGGTCAAATTACAAATAGTAAAAAAAAAAAAAAAAAAAACTAAAAATGTTAGATAATTCTCCCGCTCTACAAGACTCTGGTCCGGCCGCACCTGGAGTATGCTGTCCAGTTCTGGGCACCAGTCCTCAGGAAGGATGTACTGGAAATGGAGCGAGTACAAAGAAGGGCAACAAAGCTAATAAAGGGTCTGGAGGATCTTAGTTATGAGGAAAGGTTGCGAGCGCTGAACTTATTCTCTCTGGAGAAAAGACACTTGAGAGAGGATATGATTTCAATTTACAAATACTGTACTGGTGACCCCACAATAGGGATAAAACTTTTTCGCAGAAGAGAGTTTAATAAGACTCGTGGCCACTCATTACAATTAGAAGAAAAGAGGTTTAACCTTAAACTACATAGAGGGTTCTTTACTGTAAGAGCGGCAAGGATGTGGAATTCCCTTCCACAGGCGGTGGTCTCAGCGGGGAGCATTGATAGCTTCAAGAAACTATTAGATAATCACCTGAATGACCGCAACATACAGGGATATGTAATGTAATACTGACACATAATCACACACATAGGTTGGACTTGATGGACGTGTGTCTTTTTTCAACCTCACCTACTATGTAACTATGTTTTAAATAAAAAATTAGGTAACATAGCGCTATAACACACTCTGGTTACAAAATTAATACAAATAATAACACCCAGTGTGCATCCCATTTTCACGATCGACAAATTGTCCTTCAGCCAAGTCATCCACTCCTCCTCCTCCTTCTGATGGACAGGCTTAGTGGGAAAAGGAAAGAGAAAGCTCCAATAGTGTAATATTGCTAAAACACCTTTATTACTCAGTCTCTGTCAAAAATACTACTCACAAGCAGCATATTTTGAAAACCATATCATGGTGATGAGGACAAGGGCCTCCTCCCCACAACCCTGGCCTGGTGGTTGTGGGGGTCTGCGGGCAGGGGGCTTATCGTAATGTGGAAGTCCCCTTTAACAAGGGGGGCCCCAGATCCCGCCCCCCCATGTGAATGGGTATGGGGTACATTGTACATACCCCTACCCATTCACCAAAAAAAAGTGTCAAAAAGTGCAAACCACAAAAGACAGTTTTTGATAATTACTTTATTAAAAAAGAGAAAAAAATTTCCCTGCAATGTCCATCTATCTTCAATCACGCCACCCGACAGACCCGTAAAATAAAATAAAAACTAAAATGGGCAGGAAAAATAGAAAAATTAAAAAAAGCTCCGTCTCCATGGGAGGCCTCCTGCCGACTGCTGTCTTTTCGCATTGATAGCTGTTATATAGGCAAGGGTGGGGCCACCCACTGACGTAACTGGATGACCCTGCCCCCCTCTGATGGCACATGACGTCAGAAGGGGCCGGGTCACTCGGTTACGTCACCGGGTGGCCCCACCCTTGCCTGTATAACAGCTGTCACAGCCAAGAGACAGCAGTTGGCGGGACGCCTCCCATCTTATATATATATATATATATATATATATTTTTCGTGTCTGTCTGGCTGCATGATTGAAGATGGATGGACATCGCAGGACACTTCTTTTTCTTTTTTTTAATAAAGGAATTAAAAAAAACTGTCTTTTGTGGCTTTTACTTTTTGACAATTTTTTAGGTGAATGGGTAGGGGTACCGGGATCTAGGGGCCCCGTTGTTAAAGGGGGCTTCCAGAGTGTGCTTCTATTTTTTGGGAGTTTAGAGAAATAATAAGCTTCGCTACCAGGATTTATTCAAGAATTTGAAAAATGTGAAGTTTGCACTTTTTTTTATCATTTTTTATATAGTTTACTTTAAGTGAACCAATACTGCTCCTATAGGGCATAGCATAGTTGTGAGCATACAAAGTTACAGACACTTTTTATTACCGTTTTAACTATGCAGGTACCATAACTGCTTTTATATTTTTAGAAATGATCTTTCTTACCTTTTTTATCTGGTTATTTGAAAAAGATGAGAAAAGATTTTCCCAAATATGTAGATTATTTATGATCCATGTCTATGAGTAGCAGAGAGTTCAAACACTGATATCCAGGCCTGGACTGGGACAAAAAATAGGCCCGGGCATTTTAGACTGAATAGCCCGTTTTTTTTTTTACCATTTGCCGACCGACCGCAGTACACATACTGTACTGTTTGTTGGTAAAGTATTAAACGATTGCCATCATTATACTGCGGCGAGATGGCTCGATCCCGCGAATCGCCGTAGGTGTACTTCGGCGCAGGATCTCGCTTTTTTGGGGGCAGGGGAGACAATCAGTGGGTCCGGCAGACTCGATGTCCGCCAGCCACCCGCGATCGTTCCCCGCAGTTACAGAACAGGAATATGCCTGTGTAAAAAAAGGCAAATCTCTGTTCTGACAGGGGGATCACACAGATCCTGTCTTTCTGCTATGCAGGAAGACAGATTTGTGTGTTTCCCCAAGCAGCCCATCCCCCATACAGTTAGAAAACACCTGCAGGGAACACATTTAACCCCCTGATCGCCCCTGATGTAAACCCCTTCCCTGCCAGTGTCATTAGTATAATAACAGTGCATATTTTTAGCACCGATTACTGTAATAATGTCACTGGTTCCCAAAAAAGTGTCAAAAATGTCAGTTAGGTGTCCCATCTGTCTGCCGCAATGTCGCAGTCCCGCTAAAAATCACTGATCGCCGCCATTACTTGTAAAAAAAAAAAATGATAAAAATACCATAAATCTATCCCCTATTTTGTAGACGTGATAACTTTTGTGCAAACCAATCAATATACGCTTATTGCGATTTTTTTTTTTTTTTTACCAAAAATATGTAGCAGAATACATATCGACCTAAACTGATTAATACATTTTTTTTTTTGGAAATGTTTTCTAGCAAAATTGTCACTCTTTTTTTGTTTATAACGCAAAAAATAAAAACTGCAGAGGTGCTTAAATACCACCAAAAGAAAGATCTATTTTTGAGGAAAAAAAAGGCATTAATTTTGTTTGGGTACAGCGTTCCTCGACCGCAATTGTCAGTTAAAGTGACGCAGTGCTGTATCGCAAAAAATGGCCTGGTCAGGAAGTGGGTAAATCCTTTCGGGGCTGAAATGGTTAAAGAAGTCACAGTTAGAAATTTTTCATCTAAATGCAGAGCATACAGAGAACAGGGTTACACCATTTGCCTTCCTAAAATGGCATACTCCTTCAAATATCTGGCACTTTTTCTCTTGATTGGAGGAAGTTGTCCTCTGATCAGAAAACAGACCCTCTGGTACTATTGTGCTGTTACACTAGTTGTGTAAAATGTAACGCTATGCATAATTATGTTAATGTTTATATAATTGGATATTATACTGCCATCTTGTGGTTATTTTGCTTATAGCATCATCCTTTTCTGTTTATTATCTGTGTCCCCTCCCACATTATGATGTACTTCCTTTTCCTGTTCCTTCACTCTGTCTTGCGAGAACAGAGATGGCCACTTCTGCATAGGCCGCATGCAATCTGCTCACATCCTGGAACACATTTCATAGTTACATAGTAGGTGAGGTTGAAAAAAGACACAAGTCCGACCTATGTGTATGATTATATGTTAGTATTACATTGTATATCCCTGTATGTTGTGGTCGTTCGGGTGCTTATCTAATAGTCTTTTGAAACTATCGATGCCCCCCGCTGAAACCACCGCCTGTGGAAAAGAATTCCTAAGGTTAAACTTCTTTTCTTCTAATCTTAATGAGTGGCCACGTGTCTTATTAAACTCCCTTTCACGGAAACGTTTTATCCCTATTGTGGGGTCACCAGTATGGTATTTGTAAATTAAAATCAAATCCCCTCTCAAGTGTCTCTTCTCCAGAGGGTATAAGTTCAGTGCTCGTAACCTTTCTTCATAACTAATATCCTCCAGACCTTTTATTAGCTTTGTTGCCCTTCTTTGTACTTGCTCCATTTCCAGTACATCCTTCCTGAGGACTTGTCCCCAGAACTGGACAGCATATTCCAGGTGAGGCCGGACCAGAGTCTTGTAGAGTGGGAGAATTATCGCTTTATCTCTGGAGTTAATCCCCTTCTTAATGCCAATATTCTGTTTGCTTTGTTTGCAGCAGCTTGGCATTGCATGCCATTTCTGAGCCTGTCATCTACTAGGACCCCCAGGTCCTTTTCCATCCTTGATTCCCCAGAGGTTCTCCCCCCCCCCCAGTGAGTAGATTGCATTCTTATTTTTGCCACTTGATTTAATTGATGATGATTTTGATGATGTCCGCAGTCTCTGATCAACTTCTGAGGTAGAACTCGAACAGGAAGAGGTGGAGCCTAAAGAGGAAGGGGTGGATTTTAAACAGAAAGGTGTGGGACACATTTAGATGGGGAGGGGCAATTTTAGTCTTGCCTAGGGCAGCACAAAACCAAAATACACCACTGCAGCCAAGCCATGTAACTACTTGGCAGATTATCCCTGTCCTCGGTGAACCCAGGGTGGGGGCCATGTTCCCTTCCATGGGGTTTCATGTATCTCAAAATTCTTAAAGAGAATCTTGTAAAGAGATCTGCTGGATGGCACAAGATGCCTAAAAGTTAAGGAGCACCACTGGCATTAAAGTGAGTGCTTGGCATGCTGAGCAAGAGATTTTCTGTGTTTGAGAAGTTTACTCCATTAAATAAATGGTGTCTATGTATCATTCATTACTTTGGCTATTGCCCTCATTGTACCAACATTCCTACTAGTCTCAACATCTAGTTATAAACACATGGAACTTTAACAGTACACAGCTTTTAATCCAATAAAATTCAATTCAATATTTTATTTTTTACCATCAATAAAAAAAATCATACCCCTGGGAATATTTGTCACACTGAGGTTTATTGCATAGGTTTCACCATGTATGATATTATACATGTTGATGGCACGTTTAACATTGTAAATAACTCTTTCCTACAAAGCAACTTTCTAGGCGGTTCATGAACAACATTCACTTCTTCAGGAGAGCATCAATTGGTGGTAAATAATTACCACAAATTGTCTTTTATTAGATACAAATTACTATTTATGAATTACAACACATCAGGTCCAGCACCACACTCAATTCTCTCCTCCTTCTGCCCAGTTACCACCGATGAAGTTGATAAACTCCTCTCCATGGCCCACCTTACCACCTGTCCCCTCACAATTACTGCAACCACCTTCACTCTATCCTAAACTCCCTAACCCACATCTTCAAACTCTCCCTTTCCTCTGGCACCTTTCCTTCCCTGCTAAAACATACACTGTTTACCCCCATACTTAAAAAACCCTTACTAGACCCCACCTGTTTGAATAATTAAGACCCATATCCCTGCTTTCATTTGCCTCCAAGCTCATCGAACGCCTTGTTCATGACCTAATGACCTACTAACTGCTAACCTGGCCTAAACCTATTGTGTTCAAGTGAGGTTTAAATAGCTAACACCTTGGCTAACAAAACCCATTGAGTGAATTTTTAGAAACTGTTTAGACAAACAAGTCATCTCTAAACATCCAGTGGGAAAGATTTGAAGTTGGTGCAAGTCAAAAATATTTTAAAAGTATCTATAAGGTTATTATAAGTCATTTCAAACTATCTATGACATTGTAGGTCACAGAGACATATTATAATTTTGGCATCTGCGGACCCAACAACTTTGGTATGAAGAAAATATATATGAAAGTGTGATTTTATAAGTAGAAGTGTTTTAAGAAACAAATTAGTATTAGGAAAAACATATAATTATGATTATAACTATATAAAACTGTAGCCTATGCTTAGATAAACGAATATTCAATGGAGATACCAGAATTATGCAGGTATCCATATAGATAATCATTTTTAGGCAGTACTGATTAATATATACAACAACGTGTGTATTTCATAGATAGACCAGTTTTTTTAGACATACATTTATAGAGATACATATATATAACCAAGTTATGTAATGGTGACTAATCAAACTTATACTTAGTGTATTTTACATTAGACCGATTACCAGAATATTTAAAGGTATATATTATCCTTACCATTATACACATTATGAAAATAGAACGTATTAACTTAAAAGGATAGACTCAAAACACATGAGAAACACCTGGTGGTTGAAGGTGGTATTATTTGAACTCACTAAATTTACGAGAAAGGTAAATGATTAAGTTTATAACCAATAGAAAGAAGCCACGTCCTTTTGGGCAGAGCCATTATAATTTTTATGGTCTTATTATCTGAAATGGTATTGAGAGGCAAGTAAGATGCCAAGAAAGGAGGGGAGGAGGAAGAGAGAAAGATGGAGAGGAAGTGAGCTCAGGGGGAGAGCTCAGAAGGAAGCTCAGGGATCCATCCTGAAGGGGGATACTGGGAGATACACACACTCCCAGACTGACACTCATGCACCATGCATGAATATATATCTTTACATTCATGAAGATTCCTCAACACCTAATACTTAGAACTCGGAGGTCACAAGAAGTAAATCCTCTTTAAGAGTATCCATTTTGAAACTACGGCCGCCATCTTAACTCTGGTAACCAGCCAATAGGAACAGTAGCCATCCTGGAATGGGTAATTATGTCATGTTGATTTTATCTTGTTTGTTCTCTCAAATATTGATATGTTCTCTCAAATATTGATGTATTGAATATTATACTATTGATAATCATTCTCCCGAATCAATAACCGCCTTGTAGATTTTTCTTTAAAGATTAAAATTTTTCATTATAGTTTTCTTTTTGCATAGTTGCCACATTTATTGACAAAACAAATGTCTAATTTATTTCCCATTTTAACCACTTACTTACCTGCAGTATAGTAACGGTTGTACGTGTGAAATACAAACGTTCTGTTTAATTGTCAAGCTCACAATGTTATTGATTCTACCGAGAAGTTATCATGGTAGTATTATGTCAAAGGTACGGTACGCCCATTTTTGCAAGTGTTTTATTGATTTTCAAGACGTTCATGTAACGCAATCGGTATCTTAATTTCATATGATTATTTGTTTTTGTCAACCAATAAATGGCTATTTCGTATGCTCACACGTCTCCGTGAATAAGTTTCACATGCATAGACTGTGTCATATAGATTGATTTTGTATCTTAAAAATATCCTCGTTAAAAATTACTCAATGATAATTATTGTGCGGGAAACCTGTCCTTAAAAAGGCACAACTTATTATTACTTATTATTCACGATATTATTCACGACAATCAACAGCACAACCATTGGTCCCTCCACACATGCCAGGGTGCTGGGTGTAATCCTTGACTCTGACCTCTCCTTCAGCCCCCAACATCCAATCACTGGCTAAATCCTGCCGCCTTAACCTCCGCAACATCTCCAGAATTCGACCCTTTCTGACTAATGACACCACAGAGCAACTTATTCACTCCTTGATTATTTCCCACCTTGACTACTGCAACTCTCTCCTTGATGGCCTACCCTTACGCAGGCTATCCCCCCTTCAGTCTGTTATGAATGCTGCTGCTAGACTAACACACCTCACTAACCGATCCATGACTGCTGCCCCTCTCTGACTTCCCCTACCCCACCGTATAAAATTCAAAATGCTAACCACAACATAAAAGGCCATCCACAACATCACCCCCAGCTACATCACCAACCTCATCTGCAGATATCGCCCAAATCGTCCCCTCCGCTCCTCCCAGGACCTCCTGCTCTCTAGCTCCCTTGTTACCTCCTCTCATGCTCGTCTTCAGGACTTCTCCAGAGCCTCTCCCATCCTCTGGAATTCCCTGCCCCGGTATATCCGATCAGCCCCTAACCTGTCAACCTTTAGGAGATCCCTGAAAACTCACTTATTCAGGGAAGCCTATGCCACACCCACCTAACAACCCCATCAAATCATTCCCCGCAGTTTGTACCACCACCCCCTCCCTTTAGAATGTAAACTCTATGAGCAGGGCCCCCCTGGCCCTTCTGTATTGAACTGTATTGTAATTGTGCTGTCCCCCCTCTACATTGTAAAGCGCTGTGTAAACTGTTGGCGCTATATAAATCGTGAATAATAATAATAATAATATTAATACTATTGGTGGTAAAAAATAAATAACCATTTGAGAAGTTTTCTGCAAAAAATTAGCAATAAGGTTTATCTACACCCAAAACAATTTTTGTAGTTTTGGATGGAATAGGAAAACATTAGAACCTCTGTTTGGTTTTCCTGCTATCCAGAGCTCTGTTAGAGAGTTCCCTTCACTTTCTGTTCAGGGAAAACATTTTACCAGCCAGGAAGTGAGGGAAAATCTGCACTGGGGAAACAGACAGAAATGACAAAATGAAAGAGTTCTAGCATTACCCGTTAACTTAAAAAAATAATAATAAAATCATTACTTCTGTCTGTGTTGCTGTTAGAGAGATTTCTCCTCACTTTCTGTTCTGGGGATATCCTTTTTTAATGACAGGATGTGAAGGAAGCTCTCCAACAGAGGCTCTGACTAAGGATAACCTGGGGTTCTATCATCCCCAATTTGTCCAAAACTAAGAAAAAAGTTTT